>NW_024465593.1:0-223300 GCF_017591425.1 Ochotona curzoniae | reverse complement strand
CTCTTTTCAGCCTTGGCTGGTCCAGACATCCAGCAGATACCCTACAGACTGCTCCCTAGGTGGTGTCCTCCAGTGATGGCTGTGACCCCATCATTTCTCCCTTGCCTGTTCTTGGGTTCTCCTTAGTCCCGGGTGTTTCCAGGGAGTCTGTGGACCAGACCTCACAGGTCCTCTCTGCAGAGGAGTTCTGTGTGCATTTCAGTTCTTCTTCTTTGAATTTCCCAGTGTAGACCTCAGAAGAAATCTGCACTTAGGTTTCTGCAGGTTGTGTTTACAACAATGTTTCAGAACACTAAGCCCATCACTTTTTCCCCCTTTCAATTAGCACTGCATTAGATCATAAGACAGGCATGCACGTTGGAATCAGACCTTGGGTTGGATGTGGAACCTGTCAACATTTGATTGCGTCTCTTGGGGCAACTCCCTCACTATTGAGCCCATTTCCTCGTTTCACAAAATTCTTCAAGGGTTGTTGTGATGACCCGAGAAGTCACGTGTCCTCTGTTCTACCCATTCCTCCTGGGTCCACTTCAGTGTTTCAACCAGAACCACCATCTAGGTGTGTCTCCAATCACTGGCATTGGTTGTGCCTACACACAAAACAGTGTCAGGAGACCAGTACACCCTGTTCCCCCACCCCGAACAGGACTCCTAAGGACAGATAGATGCCCATAAGTCTAAGTAACCCAGCTTCTTCACCTCTTCCTTGCATAATCCAGTGGTCAGTTCTTCACATCATGCTCACTTTCCAGCACCCGGGTAGCAACTGTTTTTAATAATGCATGTGTTTTTGGTTGCCTTCCCTTCCTGTCATTACCTGCCCATAACCCCTGCTGCTGTCCCTGCTGGCTCCCATAGAAAACACCTATGATTACTCCATAGAGCAGGCACTGCTGCTGGAGAGAACGCCAGTGAGATGGCATGCGTAGTGCTGAGTCCATTGTGCTGCAAGTTACCACACACCCAATAAGCCACAACACAGGACGGTCTTCATTGCCCACGCACTCAGGCACGCTGTGTTCAGGTCTAGTCTCTCTATGCCAGAGCTACTTTGAGGGAGTAGTACCCTGCCCTTGGTGCCTCTCCCGTGGATATGCAGCTACCACTGACTGTCCCCTAGAATGCCGGTGACTGTTGAAAGCTGGACATGTGACCAGTCTGAGCCAAGATGCACTGCAAGGGATAAAAACTGCTGGATTTCACAGATTAGCATGAGAAAAAGAATGTAAACTATCCCAATCAATAGTTTTTATATGTTGGAATGCACATATTTTAGAGATGTTGTTTTCAGGAAAATGTACTAAAGTTAATTTTGCCTGTTTCTTATTCAATGTAGTAACTAGAAAGTCTTAAATTGTATGTGTATATACAAAATGTAATGTGTTGGCTGTTTGTAAGATTGACATTTATTTGAACAGCAGTTATGGGACAAGGCAGAGACTCACTTTGGAAGTGCAGCAGCTGGGATTCAAACTGGGTACCCTGATGTGGGGTGCTGGTGTTGCAGATAGCAAGATGAGCAACTCAGTGTACCCCAATGCTGACCCCTACATTTAATTTTCACACTCTTTATGACTGTTAAATATAGATGAAGTCCCTATCGTGTTGTGTTGTCCTAGCAAATTGTCAGAGGATTTGGGAATGCATGTCTTTCAAGGTCATGAGGGAAAACCTTATATGTTTCATTTCAGATTACATGTCACAGCATCCATCTCCAATGGGAGTCCCAGAGCACGTCTCCAAGCCCAAAACCCAGACGCCACCACGCCACCAGCCAGGACCCCTCATCCAGGGAGACTTGCAGGCCATGGGGCAGCCCAACAGAAGACCCTTGCATTCCAGCTGCATTGGCTGCAAGCTCAGAATCTAGTTTACCTTGCAGCTCGCAGTCCAGGGGAAACGGATGCTGCCTGGCATGCAGCAGCAGCAGCAAACACCACCGAAGCCACAGGCCCTGCTTCAGCCAGCATCTCTGCAGCAGCCAAAGCAACAAACTAACAGCCACAGCAGGCACTCACCTGTCCAACACGCTAAGTGGTGGGTTCATGTGATGCCAGAGCCCAGCATGGGTAAGAGAGAGCATTCACATGCATGGACACTGACTTAGGGCTGACTTGGTTCTGGTGAACTCTCCTTTTCCTTGCACCCCGTGAAGTGGCAAGCTTCTTGGTTTTCTGTGGTGGAACCTTTGAGCAGTGTTTGGTAACCTCTAGAGACCCCCTGCAAGTTGTCGATCGAGGGAATAAAAGCACCATCGCCCATGATTCTATATTCTGTCTCTCACAATTTCTCCCAGGCCCTTCCTGCATTCCAGGTTAAGAATCCTCATGCCCAGTGTGCTCCAGAATAGAGCTCACTCCCCTGGAATGGGCCCCACCTGAGCCACCATACGGCTGTGGATTTTGTTACTTCCAGTCCTGCCCTTCCCCACCCTTTTGTTGTGAAAAGCATTTGGGGAAGCTCACAAGAAGTGTACCTGGAATAAAATAATGACCAAGGAGGAAAGCACAAGAGAGTGAAATAGGAAAAAAATGTGAGGAACAGAGATCAGGCAGGTAGAAGTCCCAGGAGCCTCCCACCCAAACATAAGAAAACAAAGCATTCTAGTGCATATGAGGGCTTGGTGCGGTGGCCTAGTGGCTGAAGTCCTTTCCTTGCACGTGCCAGGATCTCATACGGGCACCAGTTCTAATCCTGGCCATCCTGTTTCCCATTCAGCTCCCTGCTTGCAACCTAGGAAAGCAGTGGAAGATGCCCAAAGCCTTGGGACCCTGCACCCATATGGGAAACCCGGAGGAGGCTCCAGGCTCCAAGGTTTGGATTGGCGCAGCTCCGGCTGTTGCAGCCACTTGGGGAGTGAATCAAAGAACAGAAGATCTTTCTCTCTTTCTCTCCTCTCTGTATATCTGACTTTAAAAAAAAAAGTGCATACGAAGCTTGGGATTTATGTATGCCAGAGACAGTCTGATCAAGATGGCTGTCCTTCCTGAGCACAACTTACATGACCTCATGACGGTGTCACATCCAGCTTGCATTGCTGTTTCTGGAATGGCCTTCTCCTGATTGCGGTCATTCGGTGTGACTCATGCCATCACATTAAGGAACCTGCTAGTTCTCAGAAGTAACCCAGTGCCTCTAAGTTAATTTCTGACCAGTTGTCCTCTTCGTGTGTGAGAAACTGCCCACACCCGCATGGTGTCTGCCTGCTGGCTCCAATTGCCTCCTCGTCTCCTCCCGCAGCCTCTCTGTTTCTGGCCATTCCACTCCTGAATGGCACTCCTCCCAGGACCCTGTCCTTGACCTTTCCCTTCTCCAGCTTCCCCACCTCCCTCAGAGCTCCAGCCCACGCTTCTGCTTACTAATGCTTTCTAAACTGCGTTCACCCAGTGATGTTTCCCAAGGTACCACCCAGGGACGGTTTTGCATTTCCAGTCCTCTAAGGATGCTTTACCTAAATCTCTTACAGGTGTAGCAGACTCAGGGTGTGAAGACTTGAATTCATTTCTCACTGTTTTTATCACTTGTGTTCACTATGTCAGTGATGATGGAGATGCTGAAATACCCCACACCTACAGTAGACAGATGAGACTGATGGCATTTTATCAGTCACGCATCTGCCCAGTCCAAGGTCGGGTGACACTGTGTACCATGCAGCGCCACCTGAGGTTACACTCGAGAAACAGTGAGCCCTCCCTCCACCCCCAACTTTCCTTTGGGTGCTATGATTGAGAACGATACAGGGCTAAACGGAACTGCTCCTGGTCTGTGTGCTGGGCTGCAGGACTTTATCTACAGGAGCAGAGTGGGGTGGAGAAGTTACACTGGCAGCATTAGTTAACCTCCTATTTTTTTTAATTTATTTTATTTTTTATTAGAAAGTCAGATATACAGACATGAGGAGAGACAGAGAGGAAGATTTTCAGTCTGATGACTCATTCCCCAAGTGACTGTAATGGCTGGAGCTCTGCTGATCAGAAGCCAGGAGCCAGGAGCTTCTTCCAGGTCTCCCACACGGGTGCAGGGTCCCAAGGCTTTGGGCCATCCTCGACTGCTTTCCCAGGCCACAAGCAGGGAGCTGGATGGGAAATGGGGCTGCCATGATTAGAACCAGCACCCATATGGGATCCCAGCGTGTTCAAGGCAAGGACTTTAGCTGCTAGGCCACCGCACCAGGCCCAGATGTCCTCCAATCTTACCAGCTGGCAGGGCGGCACATAATTTTGAGCTGTAATTTTAGGTCTTAATGCTGCCCAAGCCAATTTCTCCTGTATGGATTTGCAAAGAAGATTAAAAGCTGTAACCATATACTGTTTGGTTGTACAGAAGGGGGTGAATTGACCAATACATTTCTGTTAACAGCTTCATAGAAATATTCACACCTTTTGTAGGTTTTTTTTTTTTTTTTTTTCGTTTTAGGGATTAAGGAGGTAAAATACCATAATAGAGCATCAGGGAAATCAAAGAATCAGTACCACCGTGAAACTTTCTAGTTCTTTCTAATCTTTTAAACTGGAATATGTACCTGTTTGTGGTGGTGTCTAAATCAGGGGATGGTGGCTGGCCTAGTGTTTGCAATGCCAGTTCAGTTACTGCATCTGATGCTGGAGTGTGTGAGCTTGAGTCTTGGCCCTTTCCCACCTTCAGCTTCCTGCTAACACACACTCTGGGAGGCAGCCGGTGATGGTGGTCCCTGCCACCCAGGTGGGAAGCCTGGTTTACGTTACTGACTCTGGCATTGGGCTGATAGGCTCCTGGCTCTTGCGGAAGTTGGGAAAGGAACCAGAGGTTAAAGGCTGGTTGTCTATTTCTCACTCTCTCTGTCAAATGAATAAATAAGTATAATAACCAAAGTATTTGAAGAGATTTACATTTTAAAAACATGAACAGTTTCATTTTTATCAATATTTTGTCAGAAGCGATTATTCATATTTTCATATCGAATTTAAAGGTATTGTTTCAATTAATGTTCTTTGAAGTGAATAATACCATCATTAATACTTTCTCCATTATTGGGAAGCATTTACATTGCTTTTGTTCCCTTAAACTACTATACATTAAAGTTACAGACACTTTCAGTGTTGATATATCTTAGAAACCATTTTTTTTAATGATTTATTTTAACTTGCTTATTGGAAAGTCAGATACATATAGAGGAGGAGGAACAGAGAGGAAGATCTTCTGTCTGATGATTCACTCCCCAAGTGGCTGAAATGGCCATTGCTGCACTGATCCAAATCCAGGAGCCTGGAGCCCCTTCCGGGTCTCCCGAGCAGGTGTAGGTCCCAAAGCTTTGAGTCATGCTCCACTGCTTTCCCAGTCCACAGCAGGGAGCTGGATGGGAAGTGGGGCTCCCAGGATTAGAACCGGTGCTCATATGGGATCCTGGCATGTGGGAGGGGAGGACTTTGGCCACTAGGCTGCTGTGCCAAGCCTGTAACTATCTTTCAGAAGTGCTCTCATGCTGGTAGGAGTAATCAGACACATTTCTCTGTCTTTTCAGGTCTGAGGTTATGATTTCAAAGCTGATATCTGGAGTTTTGGAATCACAGCCATTGAACTGCCGTCCGAGCTCTCTTCATCTTTAACGACTGAAGCGCCGTATCCCACCCTCCCGATTCTGCCTTCCCACAGCTCCCCCTGCTCCACTTTCGTTTCTCTGATTTTAACGACCCCAAGGACCCCGTCTGAGGTTGGATCTTACAGTTTTTGTCTTGGTGTGACTGGCTTAGTTCATTTAGCAGGATGTCCTTCTAGCTCATATATGCTGTAGCCTGTTGTGAAATGCCACCCCTTTCTGAATCATGCTGTATTGTAAGAATATTATTGCATTTTGCTTGTCTTTTAATTCCTAGCCAAACAATTGGTCTGCTCCTGTATTTATTATATAAATGTCCACAGGTGTACATATTTCTCTTTGAAACTATCTTTGCTTCTGGTTCTTTTAGCTGTCTATGTAGAGCCGGAAGTGCTAGATCATGAGTCACTAAATCATCTGGTAATTGCACTTGCACTTCTTAGGAAGCAGCCATATTGCGTCCCAAGTGCCTGCACTGTTTTACATTCAGCAGTGTGCAGAGTTCCTAATTTCTCTGTATCCTCACCCACATGTGATGTGTTTTGCTAGAATCCATTGTGATTGATATGATGCACTTTTGGTTTACGTTTTCCTGATGATCAGTGATACCAAGCGCCTTTTCGGGCGTATCTTCCTTAGAGAAATATCTGCCCAACTCCTTCATCCTGTTTTGAATCAGGTTTTGTTGTTGTTGTTGTCAAGTTTTTGATGTCCTCCATTTATTGCTGACATTGCTTTCCTATCAGATACATGACTTACAAATATTTGCTCCTGTGGATTGCCTTTTTATACTGTTTGATTGTGTCTTTTCATGAACCAAAATTTTATTTACTATTGATTTGAAAGAGAACACACATTTTCCCATCCACTGGTTCATTTCCTCAAGTGCCTACAATGTCTAGGGGCTAGGGCAGGCCAAAACTGGGAGGCAAGACCTAATCCAGTCACCCATGCAGGTAGTAGGGACCGACCCAGCTACCTGAGCCATCACCTGTTGCCTTGGAGGGTGTGTACGCATCAGCAGAGAGTTGGAATTGGGAATGGAGCCGAGTCTGGAACCCAGGCAGTTTCATTGGGGAAGCAAGTGTAAAAGGAGTTTACTAACCACTAGACCAAACAATCCCCCAAATTGTAAGTTTGTTGAGTATCTATTATTAGTATATTATTAGTATAAACATATATTTATATATATTTTCATTTTTTATGTCATACTCAAGAAATTCTTGCCAAATCTATTCTTTTAAGGTTTTTCTCTGAATGTTCTAAGAGTTTTATTGTTTTAGGTCCTGTACTTACATCTCTGATCCATTTTGAACTCATTTTTACAAATGATGATAAGAGGTGAAATTTATTCTTTTGCATATGAATATCCAAGTTTCCAAACTCTATTTGTTGAAAGATTTCTTTATCCAGTTGAATGATTTTTTTAAAGATGTATTTATTTGAAAGTCAGATATACAGAGAGGAGAGACAGAGAGGACGATCTTCTGTCCAATGATTCACTCCCCAAGTGAGTGCAATGGCCGATGCTATGCCGATCTGAAGCCAGGATCCAGGAACTTCTTCTGGTGGGTTTCCACACGGGTGCAGGGTCCCAAAGCTTTGGGCCGTCCTCGACTGCTTTCCCAGGCCACAAGCAGGGAGCTGGATGGGAAGTGGAGCTGCCGGGATTAGAACCGGTGCCCATATGGGATCCCGGCGCGTTCGAGGCGAGGACTTTAGCCACTAGGCCATGCCGCTGGGCACCCGTTGTTTGGTTTTGCTGCCCTTGATGCCTTTGATTAAAGACAGTTTCTTACTTTTTTCTATTCCATTGGTATATATGTCTTTTATTATGCCAGTGCCATACAATTTGACTGTTGTAGCTTTGTGCTAAGTTTTGAAGTTCCAGTCCTTCAGCTTTGTTCTCTTTCAAGATTTAACTGTTTGAATTGTTTGACATTCCATATGGATTTTAGAGATTTTTAAATTTGTTTAAAAAATATCATTAGGAGGAGGCTTGCATGGTAGCCTAGTGGCTAAAGTCCTCACCTTCCATGTGCCAGGATCCCATAAGGGTGCTTGTTCATGCCCCGAAGGCCCCACTTCCCAACCATCTCCCTGCTTGTGGCCTGGGAAAGCAGTTGAGGACGGCCCAGAACTTTGGGACCCTATACCCATATGGGAGACCTGAAAGAGGCTCCAGGCTCCTGGCTTCAGATTAGTGCTGGCTGTTGCATATATTAATATATTTTAAACACATATTTATATATTTCATATTTTAATATATCATATATTAATATATATAATTGGGGGCCAGGCTGATAGCCTAGTTTCTGAGGTCCTCACCTTGCATGTGCTGGGATCCCCATATGGGTGGTGGTTTGTGCCCCAACAGTTCCACTGCCCTTCCAGCTCCCCGTTTGTCACCTGGGAAGGTAGTCGAGGACAGCTTTGGGACCCTGCACCCACGTGGCAGACCTGGAGAGGTTCCTGGTTCCCGGTTCAGATGGGCTCAGTTCTGGCCACTGCAGCCACTTGTGGAATGAACCAGCAGATGGAAGGTCTTTCTGTCTATCCTTCTCCCTGTGGATCTGACTTTCCATAAAATGTAGTGAATTAAAAACAAACAAGCAAACAAACAAACAAATAATCATTGGGGTTTTGAAAGGTTTTGCTTTGAATCTGTGGTTTGCTTTGGATAGTATTGACATTTTAATGGTAGTAAGCCTTCCCATGCACAAATATAGTACGCATTTCCATTTGTTTGTCTTAATCTCTTCCATCAGTACTTTGAGCCTTCAGTGTACAAGCGTTCTAGTTAGTTATTTTCTGACTTCTTTATGATGTTAACATAAATGAAATTGTTTCAATAATTTGCTTGTTCGATTCCTCATTGTTAACTTACAGAAATACAAATGATTTTTCTGTATTAACTTTGTGTCCTGCTATTTTGATGAATGTATTAATTTTTACAGTTTAAGATTTGTTTATTGAAAAGGCAAAGTCACAGAAGAGAAAAGGGAGAGGGGAGAGAGAAAAAAAAAATGTAAGAGAAATGTCTTCCATTTGCTGGCTCATTCCCCATCTGGCTGCAACTGTGGGGCCATACCAAAGCTAAGATCCTGGAATGCCATCTGGGTCCGGGGTGGCAGGGGCCTCATTCCTTGAACCATCTTCTGCTGCTTTCCCAGGTATGTTGAATAAAAATGTTAATAGTTGTAATGTTGATCTTAGAAGTATATATTCCAGCATTTTACAGCTAAATATGGTATTTGTTGTGAAACTTTCTTATATGCCTTTTATTAAGATATTTTCTTGTATTCTTAGTCTTAGTCATCATGAAATGTCATGAATTATCAGTTCCTTTTTTTTTTTGCATTAGTTGAGGTATAGTTTTTTCCCTTTTATGCCAATAGTGTAGTGTATTATGTAGAACCATTTTACCGTTCCAGGAATAAATTGCACTTGATCATGGCTTAAAATCTGTATATTGCATGGCTGAATTTTATTTGCTGGTGGCTTTTTGTTGTTGTGGTTGTTAAGATTTGTTTGTTTTTAGGAAGGGCAGAGTGATCAAGAGAAACAGATCTTCCATTGATTGGTTCACTCCCCAAGTCACCACAACAGCCAGGACTTGGCTGGGCTGAAGCCAGAAGCTCAACTCCATCTGGGTCTTCCAGCATGGGTGACTGGGGCCAGGTAATTGGGCCTTCATCCACTGCACTCCCAGGTGTATTAGCAGGAAGCTGGATTGGAAGTGGAGCAGCTGGGACTGGAACCAGCACTCCAATATGGGAGCTGGTGTTGCAGGTAGTAGCTTAATGTACTTCACCAGAGCTGTAACTCTTAGTGTTTTATTCAGAGCTTTTCTGTCAGTGTTCATAGGAGAACTGGTTAGTTTCCTTGTGTCATATTTGTCTGGCGTTGGTTTCAGAGTTATGCTTCTCTAATAGTTAGCAAAGTATTTCTGTTCAAGAAAAGCAGTAAAAAGGATTATTTTTTTAAAAAAGCCCTTTTGTAAGAGGGTATTATGGAAAATTGTATGTTAGCACATTATGTAACTTGTAGATAAAATATATAAATCCCTAGGAGCACAAAATCTTTCAAGATTAAATCACAAAAATTTGTCTTGTTGGTCTTTCAATCAATTCTGGTATCTGAGAACCAGGACAGGGTATGGGGCAGGCCAGGTTGGCCTACAACATCAGCCAGTTCACGAATTAGGGCCAGGACTGGGTTCTGGCTTGGCCAGGTTGGGTGGCAGCACCCACCAGTGCGAGCTGCAACTGGGGTTGAGCTGGGTCAGGCTACAGCATCCACTGGCAAATGGCAAGGTGAGATGAACCATGCCGGATAGTTCCTGGCTTCAGCTTAGCTCAGCCTTGATCTGGGGTGAGGCCATTTTTGGAGTAATGCTGCAAATGGACAAAATGTTCTCCCTCTCTCTCTTTCCCCATCCTCCTCCTTTCCTCTCTTCCTTCCTTCTTCCCTCCCATTTAGTGCCCTGCAAATGAATAAAAATTCATTTTAAGACAGAAGTCTTGGATCTTCATGCCATGATGCAGTGGCCTAAGCCACTGCCTCTGATGTCAGCATCCACTGTGGGCACTAATTTGAGACCCTGTTAATGCATCTGAGGAAGCAGTGGAAGATGGCCTGGGTAATTGGGCCTCTGAACCCACAAGTGAGACATAGAAAACCTCCGACTCCAGGTTTTGGACTGGATCAACTCTGGCTATTGCGGCCACTCAGGGAGTGAATGTGCAGAGGAAACCAGAAGCAAGGTGTCCTCAATAGGGGTTATCTAACCAAACAAAGGATGCTCTTTCTCCATCTTCCAGCTGCTATTGTTCAGTGGTCCTGTGTGCTGAGACACACACTGGCCAGAGCATTTGTATGCCCTGTGCACACTCACAGCTCAGTGTGTCCTCAGTGGTGTTATCTAATCAATCACAAGAGTGTTCTTCCTCCAGCTCCCCTGTAATATTGTCAGAGGCCCTGACACAGGAGATGCTGGCTGAGCAGGAGTGCAACACTTGTGTGCTGTGTGAACTCTCACAGCCCGAGGCGTTTTCAATGGGGTAGCTCACCTGTCATGGGACTGTTTTTCCTCCAGTTTCCCACTGCTGTTGTTTTAAGCTGCCCTGAGGGTGGTGGTGCCCACTGACAGTTGCACGTGTATGCTTTGTGCTTTCACACAACTCAAGGTGTGCTCATTCAGGTTGTATGTCTAACCAAATGGAAGGCTTCTCTTTCTTTGTATCTGGCTGCTATTGACAATGGCCCTGAACCAACATCACATGATGCCAATATATAGGTGTACTTGTATGCTCCGTGCACTTCCTGTCCTCAAGGTGTATTCAATGGTGGTATCTTACCAACTGCAGGGCTTTCTCCATCATCTCCTGTTATCCTCAGTTTTCCTGTGGCAGGAGACACTGACTACCTGGTGCACATATGTGGTATGTGCACCCCCGCATCTCAAGATTACCTCAAGTGGCTCATCTAGCCAACCACAGACCCGGTCTTTCTCCATCTTCACGCTTATATATCACTGTCCCTGTGGCAAGAGAAGCCAAGTGACTGGTGTACTTTGTATGTACTGTGCACTCCCACAAATCAAGGTATCCACAGTGGGGATATCTAACCATTACAGTGCCGTTCTCTCTCCACCTGTCTTGTGCTAATATTGTCATTGTCCATGAGGTAGGTGACACTGATATCCTGTGTACTTGTATGCTGTGTGCACTTCCAGAGCGTAAGATATCCTCCACAAGAAACCAATGGGAGGGTCATTCAGCCTACATCACACTATGCTACTGTCAGTAGTTCTGAGGTGGGTGATGCCTAATGACTGGGGCACCTGTGTGTGGTGTACACTCCGACAGCTCGAAATGTCTTCAATGGGATGTCTAACCAATTGCAGGGCCATGTCTCTCCATCTTCCTACTTCTGTTATCAGTGGACCAGAAGCAGGATGACACCAACTGACTGTTGGCCTTATATGCTGTGTGTACTCCCATGAGTCAAATTGTCCTCAATGGGGGTCTCTAACCAATCACAGTGCCATTCTTCCTCCATCTCCCCTGTGTTATTGTCAGTTGCCCTGAGACATGTGACTCGCACTGGCCTGTGCATTGTACGCTGTGTGCATTCTACAGGTCATGGTTTCTTCCACGGATTGCAAATTGCATTGGTGTTTTTCTCCATCTTCAAGCTTCTGTTATCGTCCGTGGTCCTGATTCAGGTGACGCTGAGTGACCAGTGCAGTTGTACTCTCTGTGCATTGCCACAGCTCAAGGTGTCGTTATAGGGAGCATCTAACCCATTGCAGGGCCATTCTTTCTCCATCACCCCTGTCCTATTCACTGTGGCCCTGAGGCAGGTGATGTCAATGGACCACTGCATTTGTATGTTGTGTGTAGTCCCAGAGGTCGAGGTGTCCTCAATGGTGGTATTTAAAAATTCACAGTGACATTCTTTCTGCATCTTCCTGTTGTTATTGTTAGTTTCCCTGAGTCTGGTGACACCCATTGATTAGAATATTTGTGTTTTCTGGTATCCCACAGGTCAATTTGTTCACAGCAGGAAAATCTAACCAATCACAGCACCATTCTTTCTGTATCTTCCTGCTACTCTAATGTCAGCTGACCTGAGGCCAGGGATGCTGACAGACTGTTGTACTTCTGGGCTGCATGCCTGGCCACAGTATCCTCAGTTGGGGACCTAACCAATCGCATGGTTGTTCTTTCTGCATTTTGCAGTGCTGTTATTATCTTTTGTCCGGAAGGAGATGATGCATACTGAGTGGTGCACTTGAACGCTGTGTGCAACAGCTCAAGTTGTCCTCATGGGTGTAGCTAATGAAATCAGGGCCATTCTTCTTAATCTCTCCTGTGCTATACTGAGTGTCCCTGAGACACATGATTCGGACTGACCTGTGCACTTGTACACTGATGCACTCCCATAACTCCCAATGTGCTCAACGTGGGACTCCTAACCAAGCACGTTGCCTTACTGTCTCTATCCTCCCACTGCAATTCTTGTCCGTGGCCTTCAGGCAGGTGACACAGATGATCGGTACACTTATTTTCTGTGAGTACTCCCACAGCTCAAGGTGTCCTCAATGAACGTATCTATTCAGTTGCAGAGCTGTTCTTTGTCTGTCTCCACTGGCTTTCTTCAGGGGCCCTGATGCTGTGTACCAGTGCAGTTGCTTGATGAGTCTAGTCCCACAGCTCACATTGTACCGAGTGGGTTATCTATCCAATCTCACTGCATGTACACTTGCCTGCTGTATGCACTCCCACAGCTCGACATGTCCTTACTGGGAGTATGTATCCCATCGCAGGGCTATTCTTCCTGCATCACCCTCCTGCTATTCTCAGAAGCACAGATCTATTTTGACTCCCACAGGTCAAGGTGTCCTGGTCGGGTGTATCTAACCACAGTGTCGTTCTTTCTTGTTATTGTCAGTTTCCTGGAGCATGTGATGCCCACTGATCAGGCACATGTGTGTTCTCTGGAATCTCACAGGTCAAGTTGTTCTCAGTGGGAGTATCTAACCAATCACAGGACTGTTCTTCATAATTTCCCCTGTGCTACTCTTAGTGGCCCAGATGTAGGTTGACTCTGAGCACTGGTGTTGTGTGTGCACCCCCACAGCTCCATGTGTCCTCAATAGGAGTATCCAACCAATTGTAGGGCTGTGCTTTTTGCATTTCACAGTACTATTATTGTCAGTGGCCCCTAGACACGCGACTCCTGCAACTGGTGTACTTTCAAGGTAGCATCAGTGAGACGGACCCACACGAGGATCCACAATGAGCTAGACCGAGCAGCCACGGAAGACCCAGGCCCTCAGCTCATGCCACAGCTTGTGTGCAACTGCCCTGCATGCTGCAGGGACAGCTCTTGGCAAGGCACAGCTCCAAAGCCTCTGGAGACCTGGGGGGCCCGACCATAGCAGAGTTGGAGTGGAGGGGCAGAATGGAGCCTTCCTGACACATGACCAGCCTTCCACAGCCCAGCTTAACACCTCCTCCACTGGCACCTGAGACATCCCACATTCCACTCAGGCCTGGCCAGCCATGTTCCACGGCCATAGCCACTGGAACACACACACACTTACCATCTCGGTCCACCTCAGTGCAGTCTGTGGGAACTGTTGTCATTTGTTTATTGCTGGCCTGCGGCTTATCAGAGACGGCAGTGGTGTCCACTGTAAAGCAGGTGCAAGGTAGCATCAGTGAGACCAATGCATATGAGTGTACAAGATGAGCTAGCCCCAGCAGCAACGGAAGACCCATGCCCTCAGCCCATGCCACAGCCTGCATGGCACCTGCCCTGCACGCTGCAGTACCTGGCATCGATGGCTGGCCAAATGGCCTCTGAAAGCCTGCAGTGCCTTCTTTCCTCCCTCCCTCCCTCTGACCACAGTGGGCCTGGTGCTGGACACTCAAGGAATCCTTACCCTTGGCAAGCTGGAAAGCACTCTTGGGGTACACACTCAGGCACTTTAACTGGGGCCTGTCGCATAGTACACCATGAGCAGGTCGTCCCCTTCAGTGAGACAGTCACTGATTCTGACGATGTCACCTGCACAGCAAATACAGTGCTTAGTGGATTCCCCCTTAGACCCTGGAGCACCTGTCCACTCTTCACCACATTGCCCTGTTTGACCAGTACAAAGGTCTGCCACTTGGAATGCAATGGAATCTTATATTTCAATACATGAGGCACAACATTTGGTATGAGATACACAGCTAACTACTTTAAAGGATCTGGCTTCTTTATAACACCAACAGCCACTGCCTGTACCTGGAACCGTTATCCAGGACTTTAATGGACACACCTTACATCCCTGCAGTGCAAGAAGCAGAAAATTGCCCTATCCATGCCTTGCTTATTCCATACTCAGTAAACTGACAGAAAATACATATACCATTTTCTTAGAGGGTGGTAATTATGACAGTGTTGTGCATGAAGGCAAGAGAACAATCAGATCAGGAAAACATTTTGTGACTCAGAAGGACAAAACACAATCATTCATCACTTTGTTGGGAGGAGCCACAGAACTGAAGCGTTCTAGGCACGCTGTAAGTTCATGCATCCTCTGTCGGATGTCATTCAATTCGTGTTGTATTTCAGATGTTTCAAGAAATAACTGGTTGATCCTGAGGTTGACATCTGATGTACTTGATGAAGGACCAAGTGGCACTGCCATCTTGCTCTTCTAGGCAGTACCTCCCAATACAGGACTATCATGAAGAAACACAAGCAGAGAAACAGTTAAAACCAAATACTGTGGCCGTCATCAGCACTGCACAGTGACTTTTACTATAATTTCTACTTACTTACACTTCCGGTGGGGGGAATCCTCCCCTGCCCCCTTCAGAACCTGCAACTCTTTAATATCACTCCTATCAGCAGAAATAACTGTAGTTTAGCTTTTCAGTAACTACTACTAGGTAGCTACTCTTCATAAGTGAAGCAACTAAGGCCCTCCTTGTCAGGCAACTGCGAACAGTTATAATAGCAGGATATGTCTGAGTCATGGAATCTCCAGAGCTCCTGCCTTCCAGTTGCCTGGGCTACTGGTAAACAAGGTCACCTACCTCTTCTTACAGGGACCTGCCTTCATCCATCAGTTGCATGAGTTGTGGTCCCCAGGGTTGATTTCAAAGTCCTGCCTTTTTCACTATAACAGAGAAGCACATCTCTCCCTGTCCATCCTTCTCTGTGGTTGTAAAGCAGGATGGCAGAACTAGTTTCCAAACAAGTTTTGCTTTCTCAAGGACTGCCAGGAAGTCACTCCACCTTTCCTTTAGGTTAACATGATCTCCAGGCTTTTCCCCCAGGGAGACATGCCACGTTATAAACCACCCACACGGTCTACTCTGTGCTTCGGCAGGTTTTCCTATGTCCATTAAATAGTCCAGGAGAAGAAGCAGGGGACAGTATGAAGTGAATACATAATTCATTTTCAAACCTTGTTTGTGTTCTACCTCGAGAGGGTGGCACTCCAGATTTGGGTTGCCTTCTCTTCCCTCACCCAGGCAGTATGTGGGAGCATCATTCCACTAAGGACCACTTTCATTGGTTTGAAAGCTGATGGATATTGTTCTTTTTGCTTGTTTTTCATTATGGCTGGACCCTACTGAATGGGCATTGGATTCCACTAACTAATTAGCATCTCTGTATCCTAAGTACTTCCTCTGAGTTGGGGGCTTTGTTTTGCTCCCAACATCAACTAAACAGGACACTTCCTATGTGTCACAACTTTCATTTCAGCCCCACAACAGATTTTTCCAACTTATCAAATGATTCAAATAGTTTGCATATAATTCAACAGAACAGGGCTTAATGGCTTTTTTTTTTTTACCTTCAGAGTAAAGTCTTAATTTAAAAAAAAAATTGTTGGAAAGTCAGATATACAGAGAGAAGGCAAGACAGAGAGAAAGATCTGATTCACTCAATGTGGATATAATGGCTGGAGCTGAGCTGATATTAAGCCAGGAGCCTGGAGCTCCTTCTGGGTCTCCCACATGGATGCAGGGTCTCAAGACTTTGGGCCATCCTCCACTGCTTTCCCAGGCCACAAGCACAGAGCTGGATGGGAAATGGAACAACCAGGACATAAGCTGGTGTCCAAATGGGAACATGCAAGATGAGGATTTAGCCACTAGGCTACCGCACTGGGCCTGTAATTATTTAATTCTTTATTTTTTATGATACAGTTTCTTAGGCTCAGCATTTTCTCCTTCTACTCCCCTCCCTTCCCCTTACTGTTTTCTGCTATAGTGTAACGACAATTTAGTCCATCAACAACGGTCACAAATCCATCATCCTGCTATTGAAGTGTATCTGGATATTGTAGGTAAAAAGAATGGCATGAAGTCCAGCATAAGTGTCAAGATATATTTCACAGTTTCAGTGGTATGAAAGTTGATGAATTTTGGTCTTTTTGTTTGTTTTTCATTATGGCTGGACCCTACTGAATGGGCACTGGACTCCACTAATTAGCATCGCGAGGATAATGATCATGCCTGTCTGGTGCCTGGTGACTGACAACTGCCTACTTGGTAGCACTCACCTCCTGGCTCCCTTGGCTTCCTTCCTGTCTAGCCTTTGTGGAGCTGAGACTCTGGGGACTCTGGTGCGGCCTGGATCTCTTCACAACAGGTAAGATGTTCAGGAACATCGTCCCCTGCAGCTGCGTGCCTGGGCTCAAGTCCCAGCCTGGCTTCCTCCTCCAGGTTCCTGTGTGTGTGTATTCTGGGAGTCATGTTAGCAGATACATAACCAATGCACTGGTCTCAAATTAAGCTCGGGTCTCCTGCCTTCAGGCTGACCCAGCCTCAGCTGTTGCAGCCACTTAGGGAGTGATCCAGCAAATGGAAAATCTCTTTGTTTCTCTTGCTTGCTACCCTTCCCTCTTCCTTTCCTTTGGAACTAATTTAGAAATGAATAAATATTCCAGAAAGAAGAAATGATAGGGTGAGACACTATAGAAGGACACAAAGAAAGTCAGATCATGTCAGAAAATGAAGTCGAATTTTCTAATAAGACTGGCTTATTTTCTATGTATGTTTTGAAATATTGTACTATACAAGGGTTAAAGTATACAAGGGTTGCATGTTCATCTATAGCTAATGAATAAAACAGAGCAATCTTGAAAAATTCAAAAAGAACAAAACGTAACGAGGGTGGGCATTTGGCTGAGTGGTTAAGACATTAGGAAACCCTTGCCCCACAGGAGTACCTGAGCTTGATGCAGATCTTTGCACTCAATTCCAAGTTCTTGATCATGCAGACACTGCTGAGAGTTTAAGTCATTGGACTCCAGCTACCCATGGAGGTAATCTGAAGTGAGCTGCTAGTTACTGGCTTCAGCCCCAGCCCAGCCCAGGCCAGCTCAGCCATGTTTCGGGACTGGACCAGCAAATGACAACTCTCTCTTCTCCAGTTTCTTTCTTCCTGAATTTGAATATATGCAGACCCTAAATTTAAAAATAAAGAATTAATTAAATTTGGATTTAAAAGTCCTGCAATATTGGTACCTCTAATGCCAGGACTTCTTATAAAACCATAGTAATGTAACATTTCACTACTCCCTCTTGGGTTTCCACTCCTACTGGAGACCATGAGAACCAGGACTGGGGCAGGCATGGCTAGACAGAACGACACGTGCCAGCATGACTGTGGGCTGGATAGTGGGGCTGGTTGGGTTGAACTGTGTTTCAATGCCCACTGACATATGTGAGAGTTGAATGGGATGTGTCACAGACTGGACCAGTCTACTGTACATACTGGCAAGTGAACCAGGGCAGTAGGCAGGTGCAGATTATTGTAGGTTGCTCCAACTAGCCTGCAGCTCCCACTAATTTCTGTGAAGGCTGAATGTATGGTGGGCAGAATGAGGCTGGACTGCAACACCCATTAGTTTGCATGGAAGACAGGGCTGGAGACAGAACTGACCCAGCAAATGCAACCACCAGCATATGCATAAGCTGACTGGGGCATCAGACTGTGCTGGAGCCTGTACTGGCATGAACATACAAGTATCAGGTCAGATACCATGTCAGAAAAAGTACCTCTTGGGATCACTTCAATTGAACCCCAATCATTAAGAGAACTGCAGGTTCCATTGTCTGACCATGGAGTGCAAGTATCAAAGCTGAGACTCCTCAGAAGCTCAGATGGAGCAGTGGACATGGAGGATATGGCAGTCCATTGGAACCTGCAGAGGACACCTTGTACCACAACAGAGCACTGAGGACAGAACAAATCAATCAAGTACCCCAGCCATGTGTTGGCAGTGAACATCTGGGCAAACAGAGACTCTAAGGTGGATTATTTCAGTCAGTGGACTCTGGAGTGATTTCATCATGCTTGGCATGGTGAGATTTGCAGCAATTCAGAACTGTTGAACTATCAAAACCACTTGAGCAGTGCCCTCAGAGCACGCCCCATGTCGGGGACCTGGGATGGGGTAGGAGGCTGGGTGGGGCTTCTGCTTTATTTTCCTCCTTATCCCAGGAAAAAAAATGTGGAAACAACGGTCTTATCCAATTTCCTGAAACCTTGACACTCTGTGGTTTAATCAACTATGTAAAGATTATCAAAATTTTAAAATAAATAAATAAATAATGGGCCAAAACCATTTGGGAAGGGCCTTCCACTATCCCAGCTAGCCTGCCCCTCTCTCCAATGCCACTAGGGTTCAGCTTGCTGTCCCTTGTGCCTCACGCCACCTGACCCATTCCTGCTGCTTCAGGAAAAGTGCTTCTCCAGGGCCCACAGCCGCCCATGACTCTGCCTGCTCCAGGACCATGCCAGCTCAGCCAGCACCCAAGCAGATCCAACACACACTTTCTGCTGCCCCACTTGCAACTGCAGGCCAATACTACATTGGGTACCAGCCACAGCACCCCCAATCTGCCAACAGGTCCCTACACTGCAAGGCCACATTGACCATCACACCCCACATACAAAATAGACCTGTCCACCACCTGTTTGCAACTCCAGGGCTAGAGAAAGTTGGCCATCACTAGCTGTGACCCTAGCCCTCCAGGCCCACTGCCCCATCTGATGCTCCGGGGAAAGTGGGCCATAGACAGTTGCTGGGTCAGTTGTCTCCAGCCCTGACTTTATGCAAACTGATGGGTCTTGCAGTTCAGTCCAATCCTGCCCTCTGCACACTTGACCTCCTACCAAACCAGTGGGCATGTGGCTTAGTAGGAACTACTCACAATGATCCCCCACCAGGTCCAACCCCTGCCCTGGTTCCTGTGCTTGCAAGTATGTACAGCGACCTCTCCAGTCTGTCCCACGTCCCATTCTGCTTTCATATGTGCCAATGGCATTGAAACCTAGTTCAACCCAAGCAGCCCCACTATCCAGCCCACACATGTGTTGGCAGGTGCCACTCTCTATCTAGCCATGCCTGTCCCAGTCCTGCTTCTCATGCTCACCAGAAAGAGGGGCAACCCAAGTGGGAGGTGCCCACTCTTTCCCTAATGGGCTCACTCCTGGTTCTTGCACTCTCTAGGTGGTACTGCAGTTTACCCTTGACAGAATTAGCCCCATATGCAGCATCTGCCATCTGATAATAGAGCAAAGCCCAATCAACCCACACCCACCTTGGCTTAGGCATGTACTGGTAGGTACAGTCAGCCTAGCTGGCTTGTCTCTGATCCAGCTTACATGCAGGCAACAGGTGTTGTAGTCCTGCCCAGACTGGTCAGCCCCCACCCCAGCTCTCATGTTCACCAGTGGGAATAGTGGCCCAGAAGCAGTGCTCCCTGCAGCCCCCCTAATTGCGTTCACCTTCTGCACCCGGGTCTCACGAGTGCTGGTTGAGCAGTGCAGAGGGGCCCAGTAATATTAACACTGGGTCAATGGGCAAGCCTGTTGGCTATGTGACACTGCATTTTAGGAGCATTTAATTAATCTTTGCTTGTTTACATAGTGTGTTTCTTGTCTTCTCATTTCATGGCACTAATATTGCTTATCATCTTAGTTTGTACCTACGTCCCTGAATTTGAGAAGTATCATGATCCTCCTCAGATCCTAGGTTTTCAGTGAAATTTCTAGAAACCCAAGATTTTATTTGACACTTTTAAAAAAAAGACTTAAAATTTTTATTTAACGGAGTCACTGAGAGCAGGATAGAAAGAAATAGAGTCTTGATCTGCTGGTTCACTCACCAAATGACTGCAATGGCTGGAACTGAGCTGATTCATAGCTGGAAACTATAAGCTTCTTTTGTGTCAGCCAGCTGGGATGTAGGAATGGCCTGATCGCTTGGAGCATATTCCTCAGCTTTCCCATGCCATAGGCAGGGTGATTGGAAGTGCAGCAGCTGGCATGTAGAGACACTGCAGACAGAAGGTTGTCCTACCTAGCACCCCATGGCTCCAGTGTGACAATTATCCTAAGGGTACCACAAATTTTAGAAGGTTTCCACAGATTTCCAGGGTACAGCAAAGGCACTCTGAGTGACAGACACTCCAGCTACCCTCTGAATCATTCTTTTGACTGTGGTGAAGCATTTATGCTCCATGAGCATTACTCTTCAGCAGGTGTCCGTTTCATGTGGTGAGAAATGACTTACACCCCACAGTTAGTGCGATTTTAGCATATGTCACCAGCATTCATCCTGATGGAAAAGTCATTGGAACTCAAAATATTTTATTATTCTAAATGTCTGGCATAGCAGCCACACCACACGCTCACAGCATCTGTAACCTTAATGTTGAAGATGGCCCTGATGGGAAAGAATAAAGCATAAAATGTTTAATGCTGGTAAGTTCTGTGGGATGAAATGTGCCATGTAGATAGATGGGTGATGGTCTGTAGAGATCATGTGGCAAAGACTTTCCATTCAGGACGGAGTGCTTTGTTAACACCATAAAGGAAAAATATATATATATACAAGGTAAAGATTTGTAGGAATGCATACAACTTTCTACTTGACAATTTATCCATTAAGCCAGGAATTGCTGCACAATAATTATTGAAGTGTGTTTGTGGATAAACCATTTCATTGGGCTGCTAGTTATGTGCCTAATTATATGAAAGGGGACCCAGTAATATTTTTTTCTTGTACAAATGTTAGTGTTGATAATTTTTACATATTTGATTAGGGCACAAAGGGTTAAGCGCTAGAAGAAAGTGGGTGAGATCATTGTTCTCACATTCTCTCATTTCTGTCCTGTATCTGGGGGAAGGGGAGAGATAAGAGGAGAAGCCACATGCAGCCTCTACTATTTCTCTCTCTCTTTTTTAAGATTTATTTATTTATTGGGAAATCAGATATACAGAGAGCAGGAGAGAGAGAGAGGAAGATCTTCCATCTGATGATTCACTCCCCAAGTAAGCGCAACGGCCAATGCTGCCGATCCAAAGCCAGGATCCAGGAACTTCTTCCAGGTCTCCCACATGAGTTCAGGGTCCCACAGCTTTGGGCCGTCCTCATCCTCGAGTGCTTTCCCAGGCCACATGCAGGGAGCTGGATGGGAATTGGAGCTGCTGGGATTAGAACCGGAGCCCATATGGGATCCCGGGGCGTTCAAGGCGAGGACTTTAGCCACTAGGCCATGCTGCTGGGCCCTATTATCTCATTTTAAACTTTCCACATTGCCGGTATATCTAGATAAATGAATAGAAAAATGACCTATGACCCTACCACCTCTCAGCATGGGACCTTGCCTGCTGTGAGACTTCACAGTCTTGGTGTTTATTTTCTGGTTGGTTGATTGTGTATTCACTTAAAGATGACATACTGTGTTTGTTTGGTTAACAAAAGGACTGCTCACAGACTTTTTTTTTTTTTTTCATAGTAGTCAGCATGAAAGCCATTCTTTCCTGTGGTATGTATGGCCAAAGTCCACAGTTCTGGGAAGGACCACCCAACTGGTATTGGAGCAATGTCAGTAGATATACCACGTCCCATAGCTTCATACGTTTTGGTCATGTGAGTCTTGTGGAATGTCTGTGTGTATCATGTGGGTCCTCTCCTGGAGTTGGGAAAAACAAAATGTGTATTGACCTGTATTTACAAATAGTATATTGAAAACTACAAATTGTGCATGCATTTTAATTGCATATCTAGCTTTTATATGTGGTTGGAGGGATCATTTACAGTTCTCAGTGGAATGAGCTAACCTGATTGCTATCAGATACCAGGTTGGGGCAACCTCCAGTTGCATCACCCAGCCTCCTGTGGGGTTAGGTGATTAGGATGTATGCCACTGCATTAGTTTTTAGCAACACATAATTTGGCCATTTATTGTACTATTTCCTGAATTTATAGTTGTTCTTAGTGGGTAAAAACAAAGAAAATGGATCCAGTAATTCAGAAAAGAAGACCTTGTTCAAAACTTTGTGACTGTTTATCCTGAGGTAGATGAGCTACTAGGTTTGCCCTGAAGGTACTCTGACATATCAATGCTAACATTTTCTGGCAAATCCAAATAGCTGGTTGAACAAAGTGCCATTCCCATGGAGCTTTCATTTTGCCTCTGAGATGCCCAGTATTCCTAGTGTGTGAAATAGTTCCTGTGGAGGATATACTGATATACCTGCCTATATTCTATTCAGTTCATGAATCAAGAGACATATCCTATAAAAATCCACATCATCCATCTGTATTTCCACATTAACTGGCAAGATGGGGACATTTGTTTATCTGCAGAAGAAACCTGACAATGCACTGCTTCAACATTTAGAAAAGTAATGATAGCTTCTTTTTTTTAATTTTAATGTTTGAATTTTATCGTACAACTCTGTGTAGTTGGGGATTCCTCTCCCTTCAGTTTCAATCCCCCAACTGATATTTCCCATATTACTGCAACAGTACATTCCTTCATAAGGAGTATCAATTGCATCAGTCTGCTATTTAAGTGTGCCCCGACATTGCTGAACAATGTCATACATTCCAGCATCCTATTGTCTAGATAGGTCCAACACTTTCACTGGCAATCCATTTTTTGTTTGGAAGTAGGGATGCAGGTTGCATTGTGTCAACACATCTGGATATGGTAGTCTTCATTACTCCATCATTATACTCCAAATTAGATGATGGTGTCTTTATATTAGAGAGACCATATGATTCTTTTTGGGATGGACTCATTTCACTGAGCATAATGGTCCCTAGCTGTGACCATCTAGTGGCAAATGATATAATTTCATTCTTCTTAATGACTGAATAACATTCTATGGAGTAGCTGGAATATCAGGATTGTTTCCATGTGTTTACTATTGCAGATTGTGTCAGTGTAAATATAGGATTACAGATCCCCTTCTCATATATAGTTTTAATTTCTTTTGACTATATTATTAGTAGCGGGATAGCTGGGTCATATGGCAGGCTGATTTGCAATCCTCTAAGCACCCTCCATATTACTCAGTCTCCATGTGTTTGTGATCTTCCTGCGTGTTTTGACTTCTTGATCTCTAGCTTCATTCCATGGTGGTCTCAAAGATGCATGGCATAATTCTGATTTTTTAAAATTTGCTGAGGCTTGTTTTGTGGCCTATAACATGGTCAGTTCTGAAGAAGGTTCCATGTACTGATCAGAAAAAAGTATATTTTCATAGGATAAAAGGTTTGGTAGACACCAACTAAGTCCATTTACTCTGGAGATTGGGTGAGTTCTGTTGTTTCTTTGCTGAGTTTCTGTCTTTTCTATCTGTCCAGTGATGTTAATGGGGTATTAAAGTCACCCACTATGATTGTATTGGAGTCTGTTTCTCCACTTAAGTCCACTAATATTTGTTTCATGTAGCTGGATGCCTTGGCATTTGGTGCATACACGTTTATTATGGTGGTCTCTTCTTGCAGCATGTTATTTAACTTCATGGTTGTTCATTTCTTTTTTTTTTTTTCTTCCTGTTCTTGATTGTTTTACGCTTTTCATTTAAGGCGATGTATAGAAACTGTGTAACGGAGACTATTATATCTAGTAGCATGTTATTTAATTTTATGACATTGTAAATTTCTAGTTTCCTTCTTGTTGTTGATTTTATTTTAGCTTTTCGTTTAAGGTGATGTACAGTAACTGTGTAACAGAGACTATCATATCCAGATATGAGGATACAATGTAGTATGCATCTCTACTTCCAGATCAAAGCTGGACAGATTCCCAATGAAATCGTTAACTATATCTTTTTTTTTTTTGGATTTATTTTATTTTTATTGGAAAGGCAGATATACAGAGCGGAGAGACAGAGAGGAAGATCTTCCGTCTGATGATTCACTCCCCAAGTGAGTGCAACAGCCGATGCTATGCCGATCCTAAGCCAGCAGCCAGGAGCCTCTTTTGGGTCTCCCACGCGGGTGCAGGGTCCCAAAGCTTTGGGCCGTCCTCGTCCACAGGCAGGGAGCTGGATGGGAAGCAGGGCCGCCGGGATTAGAACTGGCGCCCATATGGGATCCCGGGCGTGCAAGGTGAGGACCTTAACCACTGCGCCATCGTGCTGGGCCCAACTATATCTTGACAGTAGAATGTTGGAGTTTCTGCCATTGTCCATGCCCACAATAATAGACATACGACTGCTTATAAAGAACTACACTATAGTAACAATATAGGGGAACTCAGTGTGCTCGGAGAGGGTTTTTGGGTAGGAGGGAATGAAAATCCCAGGACCTATGGAACTGTATCAAAAATGATAATAAAATGATAATAAGGGCCTGGCACGATGGCGCAGTGGTTAAGGTCCTCGCCTTGCACGCCCCGGGATCCCATATGGGCACCAGTTCTAATCCTGGCAGCTCCACTTCCCATCGAGCTCCCTGCCTGTGGCCTGGGAAAGCAGTCAAGGATGGCCAAAAGCTTTGGGACCCTGCACCCATGTGGGAGACCTGGAGGAGGATCCTGGCTTAGGATCGGCATAGCATTGGCCGTTGCACTCACTTGGGGAGTGAATCATTGGACGGAAGATCTTCCTCTCTCTCTCCTCTCTGTATATCCACCTTTCCAATAAAAAGAAAATAAATTTTAAAAAAAGATAATAAAATTAAAAAACTGAGTGAAACTGAAGAATTGTTCCCCTGCAGGCAAGGCTGCGAGGAATTTTCCGCTGCATGGCAGGGCCGGGTGGTTTTCTCTGCAACCGCCTAAAGAAAATTCCTGGAAAACACCCACATGACCATGATGTAAGAAGTCTGTGCCTTCATGACCAGCTTCTGGCCTTAGTCATTTTTTCTGCCCTGCTTGCAAAGAGAAGACTGCCCATGAATAATTTTTCAGGTGAATGGAGTGTGAAAAGTACCTGCTTTCTCTTTCTTCAAGAAGTTGAAAGGGAGTAAAACTGTTAAGGTATGAATTTTTTATATTTTTTAAAATTTGTGTAAGAGAAACAAATTTTATATATTTCATAAGAGCACATACTTCCCAACCCATTCTTTCTTCCTTATTGTCTTATTTCTTAAAAATTTTTACAATTGCATACTTTTTTATATTCATACGCTTAACCCTTCACAAAATAGAATTCAACAAGTCGTTAGTTGAGAAACTTGTTTTATAGCAAGGATTATAAATAACAGTCATAGTGTTGGCCTAGGCAGGCCAGAGGTGCAAACTCCTGGGTTCCAGAGAGCATCATGGGGAGGCCTCCTTGGCACTGCCTTGCTCTTCCCGCACAGTGGGCTCCAGAGGGCTGAGTTTGGTGGGCACAGGCTTGTGATGGCAGCGAGCTTCATCCTGTACCTGGGACCAGGCCTCTGTGCTAGATTCCCTCAGGCTGTGCTTTGCAGCTTTGGAGTGTCTGAGGAGACCCTGCAGGGACCTACCCTCAGGGCCCCTATACTCCCCAGCATCAAAAGGAAACAGGGGGGTGTAGAGGAAGGGTCTTAGGGAGGGGCATCCCATGTCCCCTGAGCCATGGTAGGTTGAAGTGGTGCCTGCAGCACCAGTAGACTTGCTGCAGGTGCCCAGAGAGACGCCAAAGTAGCTTCCTGGGTGTCCTGTTCTCCATGTGGGAGGTGCTAATCCAGAAGGTTGGTCCCGGCAGTCAGCTGGTTCTGGGTAGCTCACACCAACTCGGTTATTTTGAGAGCCCATCCTGGATCTCCTCAGTGAGCACAATGGCCTGGACAGGAGACGTCGCAGGTTCTGGACCTAGGGGCTTCCTGGGCATTTCCTTCTGTTTGGCTGAAAGGAAGAAAGATACACTCAGCATCCCCCATAAGGCCACACTCTCAGGTGGGGCACTCTGAGCTTCATCTTGGGGCCCACAAGGTCCAACCTGGTACCCGGGATTATGCTGACTACAACCAAACTTCCTTTTCTGCCAATCCCAGAAATATGGTGAGAGTGGCTGGGGCTTCCTGGGATGGTCTCCGAGGGACAGGCCAGCTCTATGAGTCCTGGTTTTCTCTGTCCTCAACTAAGGGTTCCAGTGGTCTCACATGTCATGTCATCCACCTGTCACTAACTCATCAATCAGCTCCCATGGGGACCAGGAAGCCATCGAAGTCTGTGTGGCAACAGAAGTATCCTAAGGTGGTGTTACTAAGAGGGAGACTAGAAGAGAAAAGGGGCCATGGGCCTCGTGGCCTTCCCCGCAACCTTCTGATATGAGAGGATTCAGGTCCTCAGCGGACACTGAGTGTGCTGCCCAGACCACACACTTAGAGCCTCCAGCATGGTGGGGATCATCTGAGCTCTGTGAGTGACCTGGTGCCCCTGAGGAAGAGACATGGACAGAGGCCTCTGCATGGTGGGCCCAGCAGGGATGAGCCCCCAGCATCAGGGCACACTCCCCAGGCCAGCACCGAGCCTTCCTGCACTCAGCTGTATTCTGGGTTCTGCCTCAAAGTCTGCAGCCCCTGCTTCTTCCCTCCAGGACCATGGGTGGACTGAGGCCGCTTCACCTTCTGAGCAGTCTTCGATATAGGTGGGGAAGGTGTGGCCAGAGATGGGGCCTCAGAGGCATTCCCCAACATGCCCTGTCCCATTTCTGAGATTTGACAGCTGACGCTGCTGCCGCCAGTACCTGCTGTACCCGCAGTGTGTTCTAACCATCCATAGGGGAGAATGTGGCCAACAGGTGCTCATGACAGGTGGGCACCAAGGGAATGATAGGAACCTCCCCAAGGGGAATTTCTGGCAGCTGGTGGTGCAACAGCTGCTCTGAAGTCCTTCAGGACCCATCTGTTTAGATCCACAGGAGGAGGAGAGAGGTCTAGAACCCCCAGCAATGCCTCCCCAAGTGTAAGCCAGAGGAGACCCCTCATGCTAGAGCAAACCTGGAGGAGGCAAAAGGCACTTGCACTTCTCTAGTTCTGCCTTGGTGGCTTGGAGCCGCTTTAGCACCGCATCGTCACGCATGCCCCAGGCCTGGCGCAGCCCGTCCTGCAGGAATCTGTGCAGGTTGTTCCCAGTGAACTTCAGGACATGTCCTGGGCAGGGGGATAGACCACAGGTAGGGACAGACTGCAGCATGCTGGATGCTGCCCGGGCCCACCCATGGGTGAACGCACATAGACAGCCATCCTTAGGAGGCCGGGCCAGGTCTGGGAGGTGCCCATTCTTGCCCAACGTGTCTGTGTTTTGGTGGGTTTCTGAGCCCCTTCCAGCCTCTTGGCCTGCTCTTTTGTGCTCCCACGCCCTGTTCTCCAGGGCAGAAAGTGGGCCCTCACCACTGTCCCCCAACAGAGGGAGCCCCATAGGCCTTACTCCTATGGATCTTCAAGGCGGTGTATGACATCACAGTCAGCATGGGCTCTCCCTCCAGGATGTAAACGTCAAAAAATCGGAGCATCAGCGAGAAGGGAGCCTGTGGGGGCAGCAGTGTGGAAGGGCCTGGGCCATCCAGTGAGCAGCGCCTACTAGGCCCCTGTTGTGCTGTCCCCGCATGCAGGGCCTGGCACTTGGGGAGGCCCTTGGGAGGCTGCATCCTGTATGGACCTGAGCTCTGTGTGTTGGTGGAACCTCTCAGGTAAACAAGACGCCACATCTGAGGGTCCCCCAGGCCACTTGTGCATGGTACGTGTGCCAGGAGAAGGGATGATGAGGCCTGGTGTGTGTTATTGCTCAAGCCTAGAGGCCACTCTGAGCAACATGGGAGGAGCAAGTGCCCAGCGTGTGTGCAGAGTGCACAGGGCGATCCTTGCTCAGTGTCGGGCATAGGCACGGCCTTTAGGAACGAAGCTGCTGCAGCCCAGCCTGAGGCTGGCGAACCAACCACAGTCACCTCCTGGAGCTCCTCTTCCTTGCTTGGACTCCCAGGATGCATCCTGGCTGTGAATGCTATCCACTCGAGTCTCACCCTCTGCCTCGGGAGCCCCTGTCCCCTGAAGGACCTGTGTCCTGTGCCTCAGGTGATGGGGATGAAGATAGCCCTTTTGGGAGGACAGGGACTCCCACCACAGCACAGCTATCCCAGTGGCCAGAAGCTCCCCTGGCTTAGGGTCTTCTCTGCACCATTACCCCATCCACGAAGCACTGTTGGAACCACTTTCTGGCATATGACGCAGTGAATACTCCCTGCTCGTCCTGCAAGAAGGGGCAGGCAGCTCAGGCCTGGGGATGCAAATCTTCCCAGATCCTTTGCACACTCCCAGGAAAGGACATTGCTTTCCTGAGCGCCTGGGTGGACCCTCCCCATCCACATGCACTGTGCCTGTGAATGTGTCTTGGTCTCCATGGCCTTCCAAGGAGACAGGTAAGGTAAGGAAAGGAAATGTCTGAGCTTGTGCAGGGTTCCTGGCCCAGGAAAGGCCCTGACCAGGCTTTGTACAAGAGTGCATCCAAATGTGCTTTGGGTCCCCATTGCACCACCACCCTGGAGTTAGCCCTGTCACAGAGCAGCAAGGGACACTGTGCTCACCAGGTGCTGTTTTATTTTTGGAATACGACACTTGAGAATGTTGTCATGATGTCTTTGTAGCCTCTCCAGCTTAGCGCAATTTTCCTTGAATAAACCTGAGAATGCCCAGTCTCAAAGAGGTCAGAGTCATGTGGTCTGGAGCCGGGGCCCTTGATCACATGACCTTGGGGTTGTTACACACACAGGGTCAGGGGACCATCTGAGAGGGTCATCCTTATCTCACCGCACAACCAAGCTGAGGATCATGGAAGGGAGGTCAGTGCTGGTCTCTGTCGGACTGGAATATGGGAGCTTCCAATTACCCAGTGGGGTCTTTGTGGAGCATGGCCCCCCTTGGGGCCAAGAGACAGGGTGGGAGATCCTAGGTTGATGAAGTTGCTCTGTGGCCGCCTGCAGCTTCGGACTCAGCACTTGGCTTTGCAGTCGAGGTGAGGTGGCTGCAGGCCCATCAGGGACATGAGAGTCACCACCCCAGTCTGAGGCTGATGGTTCAGGGTACATGATGCACAAGTTTCCCACAGGGAGGACAACAGCCTTTTCTGATGCAAGACCAGTGTCTCATCTGGTCTAGATGGGCCATAGTCTTTGATCTGACTCAGTGGGATCCTTAAAGGGCGACGGTCTTGAACAGAGAGAAGCCACGTAATGTCGGGTTTTGAGAGCCCCCATCCCACCTGGCCACCTACCATGCATGGCATATCTGGGCTTCATCATGAGTTGTGTCAGGGCCCAGAATGCGTCCTCTTCATGCAAGAACATAAGCAGCACAGCAACCACCCAGTTTAGGCCCTGCCTGTAGCCCACCTCCTGCAAGAGCCAAAGATACCACGGAAGATAGCACCCAGCTGGGCTGGTCTCCTCTGGAACACTGGCCTCACCTGGGAGAATGCATCTCATGGGGGCATGACTGGTCAGAACTTGTTTTCAGGGCCAGGGGGGACCCTGGGACTTGGCCCCCACTTCTTCTGGCTCATTGACACTTGCATGTGCCCTGTAACTACTTGAGATTAATGGGGTGAACAGCTCAGGATGAGGACCAGGTTCAGTGAAGCCAGAATACTCACCCTATCGAAGATGGAGTATGCCAGCAGGATGTGGAAAAGTGCCTGCTGCCTGGGAAGAAGAGAGAGGGGAGGGACATTGCTGTGTCTTGCCGTGGGTTTAGTTCTGCTTTGTGACCCTGACCTCAACACTGAGGCCCCAACCAATGCTCTGTGAAAGTGTGGGGGAGCCTATGTCAGCTGTGCACCTCTCCACGCCAGGGGGATATTTTCGGTGTGTACAACGACATACATACAGGTGCATTTGTAGTGTTATTTTGGGGAAAATTGTTCATTATTGCCCTGGAATGTTCATGTCCAGGGGAGCCATTAGTGTAGAGTTCCAGTCTTCAGTCCAGAACGTCTGGAGCAGCTCCTTCTCCTGCATCTTTCCTTCACGTCCCATCCCTGCAGCCCAAGCAGCCAGTGCTCTGGCCTCTGTCCCTGAGGCTTAGACCTTCCCAGAAGTGTCAGAGGTGTCTTTCCGAGAAGCCTTCTGGTGCTTCCTTCAGTTATAAGATGTCACCAAGTACCCTGCCATGTGCTCTGGACCTCAGTGGCCAGAGGCCACACTGGATAGAGTATCCTGTTGAAGATCATCACAGTCAGCTGTAGTTTCTAAGGAACAGGAATAAAAGCTACACCTGCAAGAAGATGCTTCCTCAACTACAGTTCCCCATCCAGTCCCCAAGTGGGATTCAATATTTGCATACTGTGAGGCTGCCCAGCAGGTGTGAGCTTGGCCACCTTGTCCTGCTCAGGGCTCTGGCTCTGCACCCCTCTAGCTGACAAGGACAGCCTCTGTTCCTGTTTATTGTAGTGATCACCTTTTCCTGGGTTTATCTGATGATGTGTCTGTTCTTTGGTGAAGGATCCCTTCAGATTTCATGCTCATTTGGGGAGAGTTTAGGGATATCCGATGCTTATTCTGGATGCAAGTTCTTTGTTTTCTGCTTGTTTTTAAGTGTTTTCCACTCTGCACTTTTTATGATCTTCACAGTGTCCCTTGTAGAAGTGTTCCTTTGAGTTTAATGTGTCATGGATAGTGCATTTAGGTTCACCCAAATCTCATCTAATTGCAGTAGATGATCTAAGCCATCACATGATGGCTGCTTCCACCATCCTTTCCAAACTGTGTCCATGTCTTCTTCCATCCTTTTGCAGGGTGGGCCTGTCAGAATCATGCTTATGGCATTGGTGGTGGGGCCACTCTTGCTGGGAACAGTTTCTGGGAGAAGGCAGTCTATACCTTGGCTGCCTCCAGTCACAGGAGCAAGGGTCTGGCTGGTCCAGGCACCTGAAAGGCTTTGCTATGAGTACACGCAGAGTTATGACAAATGCCTCAGCATCCATTCATGGTGCGCTTTGCTCCTGTTGGTTCTCAGAAGGGAGTGGGGAGGCCAGGGATGGATTTTGCTTCTATTCCTATATTCCTGGATGATCCCCTCCTGAGTTGTCACAATTTCAATTCTTATGAGAATTAAAACCTAAATCTTCAGCGTTCAAACCATGGGGATATTGTTTGTCCTACCAATGGTTGTCAAGGCTGTGGAGCATCAAGTCCACCCCATCCTGCATGGTATCCACCAGGTCACCTGTGGACATACATTTCCTCATCCTCAGCCACTATGGTCTTGGCCTGTGCTGGGCTCCTTGTCACTCAGCAATTCCCACTCACTCTGTCACCGGCCTAGCTTAGAGATGGAGTCCGCACCTGGGCCAGCTCTGCAGGAGCTTGCATACATCAGGGCTCCCAGACATTCTGCCCCTTGATGGAAGGATCATGATTTTGCTCACCACTCTGTGGTCTGGGAAAAGTGGGCAAGGACCTCTGGTAGGCTCCTTGTTGGGCCTCCAGGAAGTTGTCATGGCATGTGAATGACAGAATAGGCTCCTTTGGCCACCTTGTGGTAGCAGGTGGGTCAGTGAGTCAGTGGGGACTAATCTGCCTTTTCTGATTCTCTCGTCCTGGCCACCAAAATCACACTGGAGCCCAGCTTTCAACACTCTGATTGCAGATCAGGTGCTTTTGCCTTCTCCAGAACTGACATTTGTGCCATGTCTTCTTTCTTAGGCTAGACCTTTGTCACTGCTTAGGTGTTGACTTGCATGTTAATGCCCAGGAATCCCTTGTCCCAGTGCACTCCATGGAGACCCTAGTCCCAGGTCCCTTAGAGATTTTTTTATAAGTGATAGCTTTCATTCTATGCAGAAGTCATCTTTGCTCCAACCTTACCTGTCATGGCCCCAGGTAGGCCTTGGTACCCACAGCTGCTCAAGACATGGCTGTGGTTGAGCCCTGAGCTGGCAGTGTTCACACAGGTGTCACTAATGTGCTTTAGGACCCAAGCTTTCCTGAAATACCACGGCTCTTACAGGACATAGAGTCTTCCTTAGCATGCCCCACTTTGTCAGGACCCTTGCCTCCCCTATAGGACCTCCTGTCCACAAGACAGCCCTAGGTCCAGAGCCTCACTTGACTCCATAGCGTTGCTGGAACATGATGTGGTTCCGGAATGTTCTCCTGATGTCAGTATCAATCTGGTGGACGTGCTCCTACAACAGCTGGCCCTGCTTCTTCAGATGCTATGGGACAGGTCCCAGGGGGCACGAGTCAATCTCAGGACACACAGGAGCCCATCAAACCTCAGAGCCGTTGCCTGAAGGGCAGGTCCTACAGGATCCTCTCTTGCTGTTCCCTGCCCAGCATGGTTACTGGTGCCTTCCTACCTGTGAACTAATCTCACCCACATGGCCATAGCTGTTGGATGGGGATCACTGAGGGCTACTCATTGTTGATGGGCAGGTACATGTGCCAAGGCCTGTCCCCTACCAGTTTTATTTTCCCCCTGCACCCTCCAGGTGCAGGTATGACTCAAAGCGAGTCATACCTGTCAGGCCTCCTGTCCTCTCCCTGGCACCCACAGCCCTGTCTTTCTGCCTTCAGGAATCCCACACTGCGAACACTGGGTGACTTCTGGGCTGTGAGCTGGTTCCCTGTTGTGGCCCCTCTCCCCACATGTTCCCATGACGTACCCTGCCCTTCTCAGATCCTGGGAGGACCAGGAAGGTAGATCCCACCTAGGCCCTGCTCCCTGCTCCACACTACAAAGATGGCACCCATGAGCAGCTCTTTGCCCTGCTGGCACCCGTGCTAAGCTGCTTTACTTTCAGGAGGGCTGAGAGCTGAGTTTATAAAGGGCAAGCCAGACAAGCATAAACAAGGCAGTGTAAGGGTGAAAACATAGGGTCAGGTGTGTACAAGACAGGTTAGAGGCATAGAGATGAGGGCAGGGGAAACTGGGTAACATAAGGCTTAACCAAGACCAGCAGTAGCCAGGCAAGCGAGATGAGGGAAGGATCAGGATTAGGCAGGGCTGAATGTGGACCGGCCAGATGAATTGACTCACGTTAGGATGGACAAGGTGACAGTAGGTGAGATGTGGTCTGCCAGCTGTGAAAGCATTAGGTGAAGGGCCAGTGGAAAACAGGGAAGACGGAGCCAGGTGAATACAGTCTTATGGAGGTGTCTCCTACATGAAACCATCACGGGAAGGCAGGAGGCCTATGTCTCAGGACTCAGAGATTGCCCTGGGCCTCTCTGGACAAGCTGCACAGGAGTGCCTGGCAGGGAGAGGGGCAGGGTCCTGGCAGCTGGGGCTCATGTAGAGCAGTCCCAAGGGAATGTCAGGATAGAGGAAGACAGGACAGCTCAGTGTCCCTGAACCTGTGAGAACTGACACCACTTTCCCCCATGCCAGAGACGAAGCCCCACACAAGGCCTGGTCTGTGAGGGCTGAGGGCAGATGGGCAGTACCTGATATTTGCCACGATTCTGTGCCTTCACTTTGTCCACTTCCAGTAGGAGAGACCACACCTTCCCCCGCACTGGGAGGGGGATGCCCTTGTAGACCTGGCTTTCCACCTGCAGGAAAGCAGAGGCTCCGTGAGCTAGGATGTAGGGCCGTCTTGGGGAGGACTGGGAGCAGGAGGAGTCAGGAACAGGGAAGCCAGGGAGAATCCTGCCTGGGAGAGGCCGGACCCTACCTCCCCACTGCTCAGTGCCAGGCTGGGGCTGGGGTCTCTAGGATCGTCATTAGGGTAGTCGAGAAGCTTCCCTACCCTGTGCCTAGGATGGCCCAACCCTGACAGCAGCTTTTATCCCAGGGAGTGACTGCCTGGATGGACAGGAAGCTGGAGAAGCATGCATCCCTGGGACTGGAAAAAGGAGAGACCCGCGGGCCAGATGCAGGCAGAGCCTGAGCACAGAGGCAGGGACACACGTGATGCTGCAAAACACACTCCCAGGCTCCCTGTATCTTCTACCTTCTCGCTGTTCCGAAATTGATGCCAATGGTTAATCATCTTCACCCATTTTTCAGTTCGCTGCACCTCTTGCTGTCTGTGCTGGAGAAGGTACCAGGTTGGTGTGAGCCCCGCTGCTACCCTTCCTATGGTAGCCCTGGATGTAGCTGGGAGCCCTGAGCTGAGTGAACCAGAAGGAACAAGAGAAGACCCAGACCCAGACCCAGGTGTCTTAACAGGTGAGCGAGACAGCCCTGGGAGCTAGTCAGCTATTAGCTACAAGGAGACATTCTAGTGGCCAGTGTGCCTGCACACCTAAGCTGCAGTTCGGATCTGGGCCTGGCAGGTTTAGCTAAAAATCCTTCAGGTCCTCCAGGAACTGCTGCAGCTGATGTGCCCTTGCAGTTGCCACTAGCCACTGCCTGAGCCCAGGGCCCCCTTAGCCTGCCTTCCCCATAATCTGCCAGGGAAGAAGGGCTCTCACCTTGGCCTCCAGGGTTCTGTCCTGCAGCAGCATCTTCTCTCTAGAAGGCAAGGGTGGTTGAGCTATGGGCACATGAACCTGTGCTCACCACCCAGCTCCACACAGGACTAAGAAGGAATTGGACCAGGCCATTCAGCAGCAGGACTGAGCCAGGACACTGCTCAGTCTTGGGAGGGGAGTAGGTGGCCATCCTGCTGGGGGACACTGTGGGACTATGTATCTGGAGGCTCTGGGCAGGCAGGCCTGGTAGGGGCTCTCTGTGACCAGGAGGGGGGCAGGCTCTGGGGAGCTATGGAGCATGGTTGGGGAGCAGCTCCTGGCTGGTGCTGAGAAAGATCCCTTTCTGGATAGGGTCCTGCTCAGGCTGGGTGGGATGGATCCATTAGCAGAGACGGAGTGCCAATCTTAGACAGGGTTTTCCTGAGCGGTCCTGGGACAAAGAGGCTGAAATCCTGTGGTCAGCCATCTGACACCCACAGCCCTTGCAGTGTGCACCCTAGAGTGCCTGTACCCCTGTAGCCTGGCTGCTGTTGCCCCTCTCATCTTGCTCATGACTCTGGCTCAGCCCCTCACTTCCTTGGGTCCTGGGAGACACAGTCTGACCCCAGCTAAGCTGCAAGCACATGATGTGTTGCTATTTCTTTGCAGGACACTGCCACCTGATCAGAGCACCACCGCCCCGCCACAGTCACTCTTCTATTCCTCCTTCGAGCCCAGCTATGCAGTCCCCTAGCTTATTCTGGGACAACAAGGTTGGCTTCCTCCACACCACACCTTGGTTTTTCTTGCAACAGCAAGCCTACTGGTAGCATTTCCCTGGTTGCAAACCCTTCAGTGCCCTGCATCCCTCTTAGTGAACCCTTGTGTGGGTCCTCAGCACCCAGACTCCAACAGCTCCTGAGGCTCTTCCTGAGGCTCAAGTCATCTCTGGCTTGAGCTGCTGTACTGGCAGTGACAGGCAGTGGCTCCCCAGCCAGCCAGGGACTTCCTGGATAATGACCACATCTCCCAGACAGCTGAGGTCCTCAGCAGGCTCCACCAGTGGCAGGCTGCCCCCTCCCTCTCATAGCACTGCCCCACAGCCAGCTCTGCTTCTGGTGCTCCCTGAGCAACTCCCAGAGCCACTCTGCTGGGATTCAAAGTGTCCTGGACACCAATGGGAGCCTGTGAAGGAGGCTATGCTGGGGGCACATGCCAGAACACCCTCTGCTCTGCCCTACATGGACGAGGGCACTCACTGCAGGATTCCCAGCCGATCAGAGAAAAAGCTGCTTTTGTCCTCTTCCTCCGAACATTCTAGCTCTGCCCATCTTTGATGTCCCTGAAACCAAGAGGAACCCTGAATAAGAGGCCCTGAGCAAGAGGGGCTGGGGGCAATCACACAGGATGGCCCCTCCTACCCCATTCCCATAAGATCATGTGCTGGGAATGAGGGGCCCGCCCTCCTCCTCTGGCCAGCAGCCTGGCTTGTACCTGCTCATACTTCTTGATGATTGCATCTCTCCTCTGGGGCTCCTGGGGCTTTGTGGCCTCCATGGCCAGGCTGCAGGATACATATCCAAACCAGATCTGTAAGGGCGAAACTCGTGCCCTTCCTGTCCCCTGGTTCCCTGGTGACAGCAAACCCCAAGGACACGTCAGCACCTGCACCTACTCATGCTACTACCCATCCATCTCACTGAGTCACTCACTCTGTGACCAGCAGTTTCCAAGCACTGGGGAGCCTCTCAGTGGAGATGGAAAGATGCAGGATGAGGCTCTCGGAGAGCAGCAAAGGATTGTTTGGAGGCAAGTCCAGCCCAACACACCCAGGACAGTAAAGGGCAGCCCTGGCCTGTGCAGTGAGGCCCCTGCAGTCCTGCCCACAGCCCAGAGCTGGGACCTGCAGGGGAGCTGCTTTCCTGCTCCTTCCCTCCTGTTCTATTTGGGACCTCCCATGTGTGCTCCTGCTGATGGACACTCAGACCCTCCTGCCACCTGATCCATGGCCCAGCCCCCAAGCCGGGCAGTGCCCACGCTGGTCATCTGGGAGGGTGATGCGTCCAGAGCACGGGGACAGAGACAGTCCCTAAGGACCTCTTCCCTGGCAGGGCACAGGCTTGTCCAGAAGGCAGGGCACTCTGCATCTCTCCTGGCATGTACTTCACTGTGTTCACACAGCCTGATCCCAACCTTAGGCCAGTGTTCCCCCACGCTCTGGTCTGAGGGCCCATCTCCTGGACAGATGGGTATGTTCACACCGTCTCACAGGCCTCACTGTAGGCAAGGATGGAGATGCCTGTGCACACAGCTTGTGGCAGGCACCTCCCAGAGCCCAGCTGAAAATAACATCAGAGAGGCCAGTGCCACACACGAGGGACGGTCTCCATGTAAAGAGGACAGGAGGACAGTAGGATTCACTCACCTCTGCCCCAAACCTAACCACCTCCGCAAAATTCGCCTCTTTCCTCAAAAACCAACTCGTGTCAGTCAGCAGAAACACTGTGTCTTACACCTGCTCCAGGACATGGAGTGTGTGCCTTGTGGTGATGACATCATGGGATTCTTCACCGTGTCATAATGGCATCCTGTGAGCAGGAACCGGAGTCTGGGTCCCAGCACCTACACGGTGGTTTCCACGGCCTCTCCCGGACCCATGTGGGGAGGCAGACAGGGCTGTAGCAGGTGAGCTAAGGGTCCAGAGATACCATTGCCACCTGTCATGTGTGGGCCAAGTTCTCACGTACCTGTGTCCTCTGCTTCTTTCCCTCCCTCTTCTCTCCTGCACTTATATTATGTCACAACATTTTATCCATATTCCTCTGCATTAAACTCATACCATGGGAACCCACATGTTTCTTTCAGCTTTCTGAGTTCCCCTACTCTGTTCCCAATATGCATTCACCAGAACCTGAATATCTCATGGGTATAGGCCTTATCCCATCACAGTCTTCACCTAGCACTACTATCCCAGGAGGTCTCCTAACCTACTGTCTCGCTCATGGTTATTAGCACTGGAGTTGTGTCAGTCAGTCCTCCTGGACACTGGGGAAGGTCTAGTTTGGTGAAGGCCTCTTGCCTGGGATAATAACTATGCCAATTTGCCTACAAAAGGAAGAGATCTTGTACTGGAGATACTGGAGGAATCAAGGTGAAATGTTGGCATTGTCTCTAGAAATAATCCAAAAGTAGATAGTGGTGCAAGTAGAGGGAGGCTTACACAGAAGCACAGAGCTCCCCAGGGGTGGAGTGCAGTGGTGCCGTGTACATGGAACAGCGATACGTCATGGTCATGGCCAGTACCTCAGCGGTGAAGCTTCTGTACTCATCCTGGTGAACTCTGGCTCTCACATGGGTTGCAAGGCCCAGCAGTGTAGGGGCAGCCATGTGGGATCCCACTTGTGCAAGTGTGGGCTCCAGCTGCTTCCCACCACTTCCTTCCCTGGGAATCTGGTTCATGTTTCCTTGCAGGTAACACATGTGCTGCTCGTGTGTGTGTGAATGGCCAGCCTTGTCATGGATGCAGTTCCCTTCTGCTGCTCCCTGGGCAGACGGAAGGAGGGCCTGTTACGTTACTATAGGCAGGATGCCCCAGGGACCCTCCCTGCCTGAAGTCACACAGCAGCATACTCATCAGGCCATCTGTCCATGATATCAGAGGAGATGCAGGAGGGCCTTGGGACTCAAATGTGACTCCAACCCCTCTTGTCTCCATGGCCTTAAATTCCTAGAGACTTCTCTTCCCGGATCCTCATCAAAGTCTCTGGTCATAATCCAGAAATGTCGCCAGTCTATGCCCCGGCTTTGGCCTCTCAGGGCCAAAGAGACATTGCTTCTCACACACAGAGGACCCTGGGCTTCCCAAGGCCTCCTCTTTCTAAGGGCACTCAGACTTCTTCCAGTCACCCTCAGCCCCACATCCCCAGGCTCTCACCTTAAATCTGCCAGTTCCCTTCTTCCCTCTCCTAGCCCCCTTTGCTCAGACTCAGGCTTCTCACCTCATTTCAGCAGAGAACACAGCGACACAGGAACCAGTGCTCACCATCTGTGGTCCCTTGCCTCTCCCTGAGGAAGTCCTGCCATAGTTGGGAAACCTGTGCCCACATCACCCTGAGCTTCCACACACCACCTGCTAAGCCCTCTAGAACCTTCTTCCAGAGGTAAGAGAGGTGAGGTCTCCTGCAGTTTCTGCAACTGCATAGCTATTGCACGTGTCCCACTTTTTGACTTTTCCTTTGACCTCCTTGTTTTCAACTCCAGGGTGCTCTGAAGGTCCTGGCATGGTGGGTCTTCCTTCTCTGGTTTCTGGACAGTGCCAGACACTGGGCAGAAGCCTGACAAACACAGTTGAGACCCCCCTGTAAGCTGGCTTTGGATTTTGGTGTCACAAGAACCGTGGACACTGAGGCCAATACATATGTGTCCCTGTGATTGGAGCTCCACAGCTGGCTGGGCTTGTGGCTGCCAGCCTCAGGATCACTGCTCTGCCCTTGCAAAGCACTGCTGACATTCAGGCCATCTGGTGCACAGCAGAAGACAGGCCCCCACTCCCACACAGTGTGGAGATTTATGAAAATGCTAGAAATAGACTTGTGATAGTCCCACTTCAGATCTCACTTCTGGGTATATACTCAAAATAAAGGAACACACTGTGTTAAAGAGATAACCATCCCACGATGTTCATAACAGTGCTCTTTGTAACAGTCAAACAGATAATCACCAAAGCATCCAGCCTCAGAAGGATGCTTGAAGAAAATGTGGTACAAATACCTTTTAGCCAAATGCATGCAACTGGAGGACATCATGTTGAGTGAAATAAGCTGGACCTGGAAAGACGTTTGTCTTATAATTACATTCGTATTTTCCTTTATTTGTGAAAACCAATTTTTTTAAAAAAGAAAAAAAAGAGTGTAAGCAAATGTCTATGTGTATCAGTATGGCAACAAATATTTTATTTCACACTTTTGTCAAATTAAAAGTTAAGAGTGTATAATATAGTTTTAATGTCTGATTATTTTGAAATTTTCTGTACATGGGTAAATTAGTTATTTTTCCATTTGTTTATTGTTTCCAGATCTTGTCTATATTTCTGCTGAATAGGGTCTTTTTGCTTTTTTACTTATTGAACTTATTTATTGGAGCATGATACACCTGATTGCAATGTAAATTAAAAGATGCTGTCAGAAACGAAGGAGAGAAGGGGAAGTGGAAAGAGAAAGAGAGGGATAACTGGAGAGGAAGGGAGGGAGAAAGAAACAGAATATCCCGTATTCTTAACATATTATGTATAAACTATACTGAATCTGTTAAACACTAAAATAATAGCAGTGAAGTCATAACAATAATAGTAACAATAAACTAACATAGAAGTCAAGCCTGGGCGCTGGGTATAGGTGGGGATCTCCCTTTGCCTCAGGGTGCTGGGCAGTGTGATCCAGAAGTCGTCGAGGTCTTCCCTTAACAACTCACCCATGAACCCTTCCCGCAGTGCTCTGTGTGACCTGGCTGGCCATGTACTCTCTTGGATGCCTGGAGTTAGAGTTCACAGCTCTTTCTGTCTACATCCCGCTTGTGAGATTCGCATGTGCTGTACCACCCATCAGACACCATCATGACTGCTATCAGCTGTGAATTATTTTACCTGGAACCAGTTGAGGTCACCCCCACGATGGGGGCTCTCTGTGACAAGAGTAAGCGAGCTTACAAAGACTCCTTTCTCTCCCTACACCAGAGTAGAGCATATGGACCTCAGTGATCACACACACTGCCCAGGGCCTCAGATTTCACATTTTTTATTTAAATTTAAGTTCTTGAAAGGTGAACAGGGTAGAAGTGTGGAGGAAACACCTGTTTTTTTTTTTTTCCCAGACAAAATCATTGCACCCACAGAAAACCTCAAGGAATCACAATAAAACATAAAAAATTTTTTTACAGCTGTCAGTTTAGAAACAGGTAAGCTATATCACTTCATAAAAATCCTTATATCTCCATGTGTTCGCAATAAAGATCGGACAGTAGCCCGAGTTCCAACATTAGAAAAGGTAATGTCATAAGCTGACATAGATCAGGAATCCCACTACTAATCTAGCCAATACTGTCAAAATGCCAGCAGAATTCCTTCTAGACATGAACAAGTAGATTCTAAACCTTAATGTTCAGGGAAATAAACGCTGCTGTGCAGATAAATAGACCTTCGTGGGAGGGAATGGAGTTCTGGGTAACTTTCTGACCTGAAGAGATTTGAAATTTTTGTGCTGGCAGTATGAAGGAACGCTAATAGAAAGATTATGTAAAACACGAACTCCTAGACTGCGGAAGAATGGGAGGAGACTCAAGAACTTGACACAGGTAATTCAAAGTTGGCTAAAGGATTGTGATAGCTTCATGTATTGCTACAATAAAACATAGACTTTTCTTTTTCTTTACTTGAAAATGTTAGAAAGAGAGAGAGGAGAGAGAGAGAGAGAGAGAGAGAGAAATCTTACATCCACTGATTCACTACAATGAATGAATGGCCAGAGTTGAGCCAGGCTGAAGACAAGAGCCAGGAGCTTTATTCAGATCTCCTTCATTGGCCATCCTCTGCTGCTTCTTTGAGGCCATTATCAGGGTACTAGGTTGGTAGTGTAAGGGAGGAGATCCAAGCCAGGTCTATAAGGGTTTGCAGGCAGTAGCTTTATCCACTACACCGCTACTGAAATATAGAATTTTATGAGAATGGGATAATTGTATAAATTGGGGGCTGTGATAAGGAACAATAACTTTGAGAAGCAAGAAACTAGGAAGAAAACATGTGCTTAAAGAGTTTGTGGTACACTGGTTAAGCTGACATTTGTGATGTCAGCATTCCATATGAGTGGGCCCCCACAGTGAACCAGCACAAAGGGTCACTCAAACTCCTTTGTCACTCAGACATCAAATCCTGCCTGCATATTTTTTTTTAAATACTGCTTTGTATTTTGGGTAACAGACCCATACAGAATAAAAATCATTGGGTGATGTTCATTCCTCCCCATCCCCCTTCTGTAACTCTGCCTTTCAAATAAGTCAGTCTTTTAAAACATGTACTTTATTTCCAATGACTGAGGCTAAGGTGTGATTTTAATGCATACGCTTTTTAAAGCTACACTTAAATATTTGTTTTTCAAATTAATCACAGAAATGGAGACCCAAACTCTAAGAACAAATGTGAAAATAATTTGTCACTAGCGACTTTAAAGGGGATTTTTTCTTGAAATCCAATCATTAAAATAGCCTGTAGATGCGCCAAGTCAAATACAATGATTTGTATCTGTTGTTGATGCTGAATGACTCCTGGAAACGCATTGCATTGCACAGCTACCATGACACAGGCTTTTACCGATCAGGCACGTCACATAAACATAAAAACATGTTTTTGTTAATGGCAGCATTCAAGCTCAATCAACCTCAACAGTGGAGCTTCTGATGTATTCAAGCAATGTGAATACAGCAGGTCTTGTCCAGGGAAGCCATGTTGAATCTTTGTACTACGTTGTAGTAAAACCTCCAATAAGCACACATCTACGTATATGCACATCTGCACATCAATGGACAACTATAATTATACACCTATGTCCTATGGGTCTCACAAAAACGTGTGTTTATCACTTTTATCACAGTGAGTATGTTTGGCTTCCTCCAACTACAACTTTTTGAATCTGCAAGTCTAGACAAAAGGAAAGCAGCCCACTGAATAAACACAATGTTGGGTACTGTGCTCAGTGAATAGCATTGTGCAAACCATTATAGTGGTTCTGAAAAGGAGTAACAATTGATTTGATTTGTTACAGGGCTTAGCAAAGAGACACAATTGAATGTTACAGAAGATCCCAAGGAATGCCTGACCTGGGCTGCTGCAACTGCCCACAATCAAATACACCTGCGCCCTCTGACTTCCCCATCAACAATGTCTTTAATTTTGCAATGAGATGGTTCATTCCAAAGTGTGTAAAGCTGTTGATGACATGTGATATATGATGCTTCTTTTGGTGCATGTAAAAGCACAATTTTCTTTGTCATGCTATCCTTCAAGCAAATAAAGCATAAAAAATGGTTGACTTATTCTCTTCTAATTCCTTTTTTCCCTCTTTTAATTACTGTAATGATATGCACAGATCACCCAGTAAGTTGAAGGGAGATCTTCCTGCTTCCATCTGCTCTCAGCTAGTTCACGATCTCAGCCATAGGTCTTGTGTTCTAACTGTTCCCCATAACCAATGCATCGCATCTATACTTCAAGCAGTGTGCTTTGACTGTTCCCATAACCAACGTTATGGCAGCTGTACATCCACCATGATAACCACAGTTGAAAGACTAATAATTCTGGTCCTGGAACCAGTTACATCTTTGCATATATGCTGGCTGTGGTGTAGACACCAGTGTGTCCACATTTAACATGACACAATGTCTCTCGTATCTTGCTCAGCCGTGTCACCAGAACCTCATGGTGATACAACCAGTATAATCTGTTGTAAATGAATAATTTGTGTGTGGTGACTTGCCACAAGTTCTGGGCAGTTCTAGATCATTGAATTTCCCTTGCAAATTCCCCACACACTAAAAAGATGTGAAATGTCCTGTATGCTGGATTCTGTTGTCAGGATTCCTGTAGCATCCTCCAAGATGCCTTTGATCTGGAATTTTTACAGCTGGCTGAGTGTTTCAAATGCCTAGCTCAATGGTAGTCTCCACAGAAGAATATCCTCAGTCAAAATAATCTGTAGTAAGTCTTTCGTATCTGGTGATTTGACAACAACTCTAATTTTAGAAGATAATGGGAGATTCAAGCAGACAGAATAGGGTAAGCACACGTTTAAACAGAGCAGCAGATCCCAGATGGGCAGTGCGAGAATAGGGTGGATTTCACAGCCCAATCAGCCCCTAGAGCCAAATTGGAAACCATTTTGCTTAAACAGACAAAAGCATGGGAAAGGACTGAGCATATGCTGAGCTGGGAGTGAACTCATTTCTGACTCAGTGAACTGCAGCAACATGGCAGTCTACAGGTTCCACCCAAGACAGGTCTGGGTAGCACTCAGACCCGACGGTCAGCAGATCAAGAACTCTAGTAGTGGTACATCAGGGGCCATTTTGTACAATGGGGCAAAAGCTTTAGGACTGCAGGGGACGACAGGGAACTGCACATGTGCTGAGTTCATGAGAACTCACTGAGTTCCATGGATTGCACTAGTCCTGTAGGAAAATTTACCAAGAGTAGCATAGTACAGGTTAAAATAGGCTCGTGTGGCACCCAGACCTAACCTCCAATAGGTTCTAGCAAGATCAGGACCACCAACAGCCTAGCTATATAGGACACCTGGTGTATCCCTAATCCTGGTACCTGCTCCAACTGGAAGTGGGAGAAAGGTTGTACAGACAACAGTGCAGCCTCAGCATGATATCACAGGAGGTAGAGACTGGTGAGCCAAGAGCTGGGGTTATGGAGACCACGGTGGAAATCTAACATAAGAACCCAGACCTGGAACTCTCTGGAGGGAATGACACAATTGGCTGCAAGCGAAGAGCTGGGTACCAACTGCAATAAGTAAAATTGAACAGTAGACCTGTGAGTGACACAGCTTAGAAACCGGCCCCAAGGAGTAGACTCTGCTAACCAGAAGTACAATGACCAAGAGCAAAAGAAGAGACCTAGGCACAATAAATATTACTGAACACTCCCCTGCAAAGGAGCAAAACCCTCTGCCAACCTCAGAGTTCACTGAGGAAGACATCGAGAATATGGGGGGCACAGAATTCAGAAAACTCATTTTAAAGCTTCTGATCAAAAATGAGAAGCACATACAAGAGTTCAAAGTAATTAAGGAATATGTTAAACAGGAAATAGCAGCAATAAAGCAAACCAAGGCTGATATATCAGAAATGAAGAACACAGTAGATCAAATTAAAAGTACAGTGGAGAGTCTCCAAATATATTTAATGAAATAATCAAGGAAAATTTCCCTAATCTAGAGAAAGAACTGGGAAACAAGATCCAGCAGGGGCACAGAACTCCAACAGGCCTGATCAAAAGCAATCTTCACCAAGACACATGATCGTCAAGTTCTCTTCAATTGAACATAAGGAAAAGACCCTTAAAGGTTTAAGTGAAAAAAATCAATTGACATATGAAGGAATGTCAATTAATCTCACAGGATACCTCTCACAGGAAACTCTACAGGCAAGAAGAGAATGGAGTAACATATTCCAGATTCTAAAAGAAAAAAAATTGTCAGCCTAGGATAACATAGCCAGCAAAACTTTATTTTGTCTTTGAAAATGAAATAAAATTCTTCCACAGCAAAGAAAAGTTCAAAAAATTTGCCTCTTCCAAAGCTACCCTACAAATTATACTTCAAGATGTTCTCTTGACAGAGAAGAGGAACAGCACTCAACAAAACCAAAGGCAAATGGGCAGAACATCCTAGTAAAATGGCAACAGAAGACTAAACCAATGAACAACCCATTTCTAAAATGACAGGACCAAAGTACCATCCATACATATTAAACTCTGAATGTAAATGGCTTAATCTCAATCAAACATCATAGATTAGTAGACTAGATTAAAAAAAATCTATTTGTTGTCTAGAAGAGACACATTTCACCATGAAAAATCAACAGAAACTATATCGCATGGGTTTTGATGTTTTCTGTTAGTTTCATCTCTTCAAAACACTTTCTTCTGGAGGAGGGAGTCAAGATGGCTGACAGAGTTAGACTGATGTAACCGAGGGTCCTAAAAGTTAGAGGTGAGAGCAATCTAATGTGAGCCTGAGAGGGAAAGAACCACGAGGAACACTGTGGGACATCCCCCAGTACTGCCAGGACTGAGAAAGGTGGCACGCAGCAGTAAAACAGATGCAGAAGACTGGGATCAGCAACCTGAGAAGGACAAAGTGGGTGCCCCAGACTACAGAGACTCGAGTGAAATTTGGCGAGTGAAATTCAGGGAGTGAACCTCGGTGAGTCATTAATGCAGGGAAATGTCACCCTTAGCAGGAGGTGAGGGGCAGGCGAATCTCGGGAACAAAACGTGGTGCTGGGTGCCTGAACTCAGCAATTCGAAAAACCACCAACAACACTTGCTGGCAAGGATGTGGGGAAATGGGAACACTACTCCACTGCTGGTGGGACTGCAGGTTTGTACAGCCTCTATACAAATTAGTATGGAGAACACTCAAAAAACAGAAAATCTGCATACCATATGATCCAGCAATAGCACTCCTAGGAATATATCCAAAACACCTGTTACACGAGAAACCTACATGCACCCCTATGCTCATAGCAGCACAGCCAATAATTGAAAAACCATGGAAGCAACCAAAATGTCCATCAACAGAAGAAAGCTATGGATAAGATAGCTATGGTTCATTTACTCCATGGAATACTACTCAGCTATTGAAAAAAGGAAATGCAAATTTTTGTGGCCCAATTGGCCCAACTGGAAACCATCATGCTAAGGGAAATGAGCCAACCCTAAAATGTTAGACACCACATGTTTGCCTTAATTTAAGATGAAATGATGTCAATCCGAAAAACAGTACCTGTAAACTGTAGTATTATTCCAACCCCAAACAGCCTGTTTCTCATGCAGTAAGATATTCTGATGTAACCAATGAACGTACAATCAATGTGAGTCAGACTGCTTATGATCTACATCAAAGAATTGTAAAACCTAATATACTTTTAAGACCCTAAGCTACTCAGAAAGGGGGCGGGAGAGCAGAGAAATCTTCCATCTCCTTAGAATGTGTGAGGAAGACATGAAGAATAAGCTATCAGGAACTGGTAACTCATAGACAACAGATTCGAATCAGCATTAGACAATAGTAAAACTACAAAGACAGATTGGGGGAATCAGGAGTGATCCTGACAACCTTTTAACAGGAGGTCATATGCACAGAGTAGGGAGGGAACCCCAGAGTGGAGCAGGTGGACAGGAGGAGGCTTGTGTCCCAACCCTGAAGACACCCAGATCCTCACTAAGGACTATCGGGCACCAAACACTACTTCCCAACTGCCAAGGACACCACGGGGAATTGGAGTGCCTTCGGAATCCGAGAACTCTGAGGTCACCCACCCCCATCTAGATCTGCCACATGGGATGGAAGAAGGCAAAATCCTGCCTTACAGGATCCAAGGTCATCAGAACAACAGCCAGGAGCCCTAAGCAGTCCGGAGAAACAGAAGAACAGTAAACTTTTTTGGGGAAGAGGGAGAGGAGCTTTTTCTGGTCCTTGCCTGGTTCCAACTTTGGGTCCCCACCCTCTCTTGCAATGACCAGCAGGATCACTGCAGAACTCCCTCAAAACATACAAACAAAAAAAAGCTAGAATAAATAGATAGGCAGAGAACAACAAGGAAAGCTTAGACTCAGACAGGATACAGTCAGTGTGGACTCACACATACCTTACTAGGTAGAACACAAATGATTAGTTACTCCTCACTAAGGTATTGAAGATTTCTCTGCACACCCCTCCTAAAAATGTTCTGCACTCAACTGTTGACATATGCCTTGTTAGAATTATAACCCAGTTATAATTCTACCCTAAAATCTATAACTATAATCTACCCTATAACTACCCTAAAATCTGCCAGGTTCAGCAAAATTATACTTCAACACTATAAACTGCTAAATACTAAAATGAAAATAGACACAAGACAGCTGAATAGTACCCTATTGCCATTTAAAGGTGTGTAGAAGCTGGTTGTATATAAACAAAAATTGAAATGTCAATGAAGTAGTCACAGGATGTGATTAAGAACTTGCATTTTTTAACATATTGATTACTCAATATCATGTCGAATAATTCCATAATGTTGTAAATTGTTGTTGATGTTTTGTTGAGGCCTTTAATTGATCAGGATGGTATTCTGCCAGCTCTATCCTCAGACCTGAGATGGTCTCCCCAAGAAACAGAAGCATTTATATGGACAATAAGATGCTGGACTCTATGCTTGGTATATGCTTGCAATGAAAGAATCTTGGCTGAATTTGAACTGTAAAACTGCAACAAGGTGGAGAACTCCACCATGGGGTGAGGGCACAGGGAGAGGATGGGAAATCTCAGAGCCTATGAGCCTGTGTCACATAATGCAATGTAATTAATTAAAAAAAAAAAACTTTCTTCTGATTAAATTCTTCAATGACTCATAGATCATGCAGTAGCATCATTTTCTGCAAGAAGGTTCTTGATTTTCATTTCTTCAGCCACACGTTAGTTATTTAGTAGCATGTTATTTAACTTCATGGTGTTGTTAATTTTTTTCTTCCTGACATTGATTTGTTCTGTGACTTTTCATTTAAGGGGATGTATAGTAGCTGTGTAATGGAAACTGTCATATCTAGAAATATATTATTTAACATCATGACATTGTAAATTTCTATTTTTCTTTCTATTGTTGATTTTGTATTATGACTTTTCATTTGAGGGGCTGTACAGTAGCTGTGAAATAGAGAGTAACATATCCAGATGTGAGAATATAATGTAGTATACATTTCTACTTCCAGACAAAGATGGATTTACAATGAAATTGTTTACTATATCTTGACAATAGGATTCAGGACTCTCTGCCATTGTCCATGCCTGCAATGATGGACATATGACTGCATATGAAGAACTATACTTTAGTAATGATATAGAGGAATGAGGTGGGGGTGGGTAATTGGGGCTGGGATAAGGGAAATATCAGGAGCCTATGGAACTGTATCATAAAATGATAATAAACAACAATAATAATAACAAAAAGTTGAGTAAAAAATGAAAGAATAAACCAATACTTCTGTTAAGTAAAAAAAAAAGAAGACGATAATGAGATTGTCCATCTACAGGTCCCAACCAATGGATGTCTGTTGAACGTTCTGCACATACTGATTCTGTTAGGAATTTTTTTTTTTTTTTTGCCTTTTCACAGGGCCTCTTGACTGGGACTTCTACAGCTGCTTATATAAATTCAGATTCTGGAGCCACCATCCTAGCTCCTTGGTGGTGATATCTTTATTTGTGTCACCACCTGCCCAGATGAACTGCTGTTCTGTGCTGCTCCCACTGGTCACAGGTATACACCAGCAACAGCATTCAGGGCACAAATATGGTCACCTGTAGTTGCTTAGTACCAGCTGAGACCTTCTGGTGTTCCATGCAGAGCTTGACCACCGCTTATTGCAGCTCCAGAGCTTGGCCCTGTAGTGAAGACAGCCAGTTTGAATGCAAGACTTGTCAAAGTTCACAGCTCTCTTTGTTTCTCATATAATATACATATATCATGTGTTATGTACATTCAGCAGGTGCAGTTATATATATTCAGTTAGGGTCATAATTTGTGTGTCTGTTGGAGATTAAATAAATGTGTTTATGTTACAGTGTATCTTAGGATTCTCAGAACACATAATTACAATCTTTTATCCTCTATAATATTCCCCCACTCAGGAGGATTTGCTCTAGTGATTGCATTTTGATTTTATAGGTGTTGGTGGTTCAGCCATGGGATTGGGGAGAAACGAACTGTGGGAGGTGCCCCAGCCAGGCCAGACCCAATGCTCGGAACTCAGGCCAAGGTCACGTCTGCCACACAGTGACCAAGTCCTAGGCTTTGGGTGACCATTGAGCCTATTTAGCACCAGGCTCTGCCTGCTGGCCACCTGGCAGAGAGCTCTGGGGTCTTTAGTATATGTAATTGCTGCCAAGGGACATCCATGGATAAGCCCAGTGTGAGTGTAGGTGAGGAATGAGTCCTGGGTGATTCCCAGCAATGGGGTCATGCGTGTTTTTTGCAAGTGTGAGGACTGGATCTGGTGGTTTGGAGGGGAGAGTCCATAAAATCTCTTTGGGCAAGACTGATTTCACCAGCAAAAATGAGAATCCTGAGATGGGCTGTTAGCATAGAGCATCACCAATTGCCACATACCATTCCACATGAAAGCTTTGGATGGGGGCCGGTGTGGTAGGGCTGGGTACCAGTACCAGACTGATTGGTGAAACAGGGGATGAGTCACACTTGGCAGGGTCAAGCACTAACCAACACGAGAGAGAACCAGGTCTGGGGGTAGATTTTGTGGGGGAAGTATGGGCCCATTCTTGTGGAAATATAAGTCTCAATGGTTAGCTCACAAGTTGGGGTGATGATGGGCTGAGCTAGGTGTGACCATGGAACCTGCCATCGCTTATGGGTAAAGGAAGTGACAACAGTCTGGGCAAGTCAAGGCAGGACCACCCAAAGGTGCATCCTAAAACAGGATGTGGGGTGGGCTGAGCTGCAACTGGAAGTGGACAGACCAGGCAGGGCTGAGCCAACCTGAGCATACAAAGAAGAACAGAATCAGGATGAGCACAGGTCATGCCAAATTAGGCTCTTACACCAACTGGCCTTCATGAGCCAGGAATACTAGGCCACAGTGTCAAAGGCAAAGGCTGAGACAGGTGAGGGGCTAAGCCAACTGGGTCAGAGCAACCACTGGCATGTGCATAATGTAGGGCTTGGAATAGACCCGGTTAAGGAGCAGTGAGAGTACACACTTGCTGGGCTGGGTTTTCCACTGGTGAGTGTGGTGGTCGGAGTGGGACTGCACTCTGGGCTGGATATGGCTTCAGTCTCCCTTGGCACCAGTGTGGACTGGGGCTGGACAATCCAAGCCAGGCCAGACTCCAGCACCATCTGGTGCTCTGGAGAACCCGGTAGCTGTAGGACAGACTAGGCTAGGTCTCTGCCCCTACTGAGCCAAGTGTGAGCAGTGGATGGGTATGGACAAGCCTTGGCTGAAATATCCAACAGTAAGAACTGGAATGAATGGAAGGCCAGTTATGAAAGGCCACTGGTCTTTTTTTTTTTAAGATTCATTTATTTTTATTGGCAAGGCATATAGACAGACAGGAGGAGAGACAGAGAAAAGAGCTTCTATCCAATGATTCATTCCCCAAGTGACTGCAACAGTCGGTGCTGTGCCGATGCAAAGACCTGTCAGGAGCTGTGTGCTGTAGCCACACTGAAGCCATTTTGAATATAGAACTATGGGCCAGTGGAAAACCCCCGGCTGGCTAGATGCTTGGGAAAGAAGTTATGAAGCTAATCACACGCTTAGCTTCAATTGTTTCTAGCAACTGTTTCAGAATGTGATTTATGCTGTACCTGCCAACATCTTGTTACTGGTTACCTATGCTATTGTTGGTATGTTGGTTACTATTGTTGATATGGTGGCTACTCAAGAACAATTGGTCTTGCGACCATGGCTTGTGTCCCAGTTTCTCCTTTCCTCCCTGAGCCTTAATTACGGAAGAATATAAAAACCCTAATTAAAATCAATAAACTGACGGCTTGATCAGACATCCTGTCTTGCTGTCCATTCTTCGTGTCTCTTGTCCCCTCATTCTCTCCTAGGTTGGTTGCGACCCCATTGACTGTCCTGCTGGACAGGACAAAGATCGGAGCCAGGAACTTCCATCAGGTCTCACACTCTGGTGCAGGGTCCCAATGCTTTACGCCATCCTCAACTGCTTTCCCAGGACAAAAGCAGAAAATTGGATGGGAATGGGGACACTGGGATTAGAATCGGCGGCCATGTGGAATTCCACCGTGTTCGAAGTGAGGATTTTAGCTGCTACGCTACTTCACTGGGCCCCAAAAGGCCACTGTTCTTGCCAGGAGAGGAGGTGGACTAAATAGGGCTGGCCCATGGACCCACTGCTATGCACAACATCTGGCATAGGGAGAGGTTCTGATGGAGGAGCCTGGGCAACTCCTGTGGCAGGACACAGTTCCTACAGGTGAGTGCAAGACCATGATAGGGAGTAGACCAGACCAGGCCAGAGAAAGATACCTACTTGAATACATTTGGCATAGGTCAGGGACAGATTAGGCTGAACCAATTTACATCACCAGCTGGCAAATCCAAGCCCCAGAACAGACGGTGGGTCAGCTTTGATCACACCACAAACCAGTGCACATTACACAATGCCAAGGTGAGGTGAGCCATATCAGATGTGGTCACAGCACACAAACAGCATACGTGAGAACAAGGGAGGGAGCGGGGCAAAGCTGGCAAGCAGAATGTGGGCTCCCCTGCAGGATAGCCACTTTCACAGGAGAGCATGAGAGCTGGGGTGGGGGCTGACCAGGCTGGGCAGGACTACAACACCTGTTGCCTGCATGTAAGCTGGATCAGAGACAAGCCAGCTAGGCTGACTGTACCTACCAGTACATGCCTAAGCCAAGGTGGGTCTGGGTTGATTGGGCTTTGCTCTATTATCAGATGGCAGATGCTGCATATGGGGCTAATTCTGTCAAGGGTAAACTGCAGTACCACCTAGAGAGTGCAAGAACCAGGAGTGAGCCCATTAGGGAAAGAGTGGGCACCTCCCACTTGGGTTGGCCCTCTTTCTGGTGAGCATGAGAAGCAGGACTGGGACAGACATGGCTAGATAGAGAGTGGCACCTGCCAACACATGTGTGGGCTGGATAGTGGGGCTGCTTGGTTTGAACTGGGCTTCAATGCCATTGGCACATATGAAAGCAGAATGGGACATGGGACAGACTGGAGAGGTCGCTGTACATATTGCAAGCACAGGAACCAGGGCAGGGGTTGGACCTGGTGGGGGATCATTGTGAGTAGCTCCTACTAAGCCACATGCCCACTGGTTTGGTAGGAGTCAAGTGTGCAGAGGGCAGGATTGGACTGAACTGCAAGACCCATCAGTTTGCATAAAGTTAGGGCTGGAGACAACTGACCCAGCAACTGCAACTAACAGCATACACAAAGACAGATTTGGGCAAAGGACTGTGCCAGACCCTGTGCTGGCAAGCACACACAGGAATCAGGTAGGGATCACCTCCGACGAAATTCCTTTGGGAATCCCCTCAACTGAACTGCTGGACTCAGAACTCCAGCTATGCAGAAAATTGCAGATTCCATGGAATGCCTGTGTCAGAGCTGGGCCTCCCCAGTGGATTAGGTGGAGCAGGGGAAGCATATCCAGAAGCACATGGAGGATATGGAAGTACACCAGAGCCTGCAGAGGGCACGTGGTACCATAGTAGAGGATGGAGGACAGAACAAACCAAGCAACTACCCCAGCCAGTGATGGCAGTGAATACCGGGGCAAGCAGTCTCTAAGGTAGACTATGTCAGCCAGTGCAGTCTGAAGAGATTTCATTATGATTGGACTGACAACATCAGAAACAATATAACTGTTGAAATATCAAAACCACTTCAGCAGGACCCTCGGAGCATGCCCTACATTGGGACCCCTGCAAGTGTTGGGAGGCTGGTTGTGGCTTCTCCCCTTTTCTCTCCCCTTTCCCCAGATACAGGACAGAAAGAAGAGAATGTGAAAACAATGGTCTCACCCACTTGTCTCTAGCCCTTGACCCTACGTGCCCTATTCAAATATGTAAAAAGTATCAACACTAACATTTGTACAAGAAAAAATATTACTGGGCGCCCTTTCTTATTATTACACACATGACTAGCAGCCCACTGAAATGGCTTACCCACAAACACTTTAGAGAAGCTTCTGGAGTCCAACAATTTTTATTCCTGATGGCTGCAATGGAATGACTATAAATGCTTTCCAGGTAGAAGATTGTGATAATATTCTCAATAAATAAAATGATTGCTTCAATGGAGATTCTTCTCCCTAACAATAGAAAAAAAGAAATTTACAATGCCTTGAAGTTAAATAACATGTTACTAGATATTACAGTCCAATTACATGGCTACTATACATCCCCTTAAATGAAAAGCCACAAAACAAAATCAACATCAGGAAGAAAAAATAAATTAACAACACCATGATGTTAAATAACATGCTACTAAATGACTATATGTAGCTGAAAAGATGAAAATCAAGAACCTTCTTGTGGAAAATGATGCTACTGTATGATCTATGAGTCATTGAATAATTTAATCAGAAGAAAGTGTTTTGAAGAGATGAAACAAACAGAAAACATCAAAACCCATGTGATATAGTTTCTGCTGAATTTTCTTGGTGAAATGTGTCTCTTCCAGAAAACAAATAGATGGGTTTTGTTTTTTAATCCAGTCCACTAATCTATGACATTTGATTGAGCTTAAGCCATTTACATTCAGGAATACCGCTGGAGTATCAGTCACTGTAAAACCACACCACCGTGTCTGCTGCTTTCCTGTGTCTGTCAGTCTCCAGGTACCCCTCTGCTGTTGTTCTGTCCTCTTCTATTTCCTAAAATTTGTTCTCTTTGCTTCATTCTTGATTAAATGTTTCTCGGTCCGTTTAAACGTGTGCTTCCCCTATTCCACCATCTTGGTTCTCACCCCCAATGGAGACTCTTGAAGCTTCCAGCCATATCATCTCATAGGGAACTTCCAGTTCATTTTTAGAGATTTCTTTTTATTTTTATTGGAAAAGTAGATTTACAGAGAGAAGGAAAGATATAAATATCTTCCATCTGTTAATTCACTCCCCGAATGACTGCAAGGAGTGGAGCTCAGGCAATCTGAAGCCGTGCAGAAGCAGCCTCACCCTGGTCTCCCCTATGAGTGTAGGGTTCCAAAGCTCTGAGCCATCCTTCACTGATTCCCCAGGCTACAAGCAAGGAGCTGGAGGGGAAGCAGAGGAGCTGGTCAGGAACTCATGCCCACATGGGATCCCTGGCACTTTCAAATGGAGGATGAGTCAGTTGAGCCAACAAGCTGGGCTGAGTTCACTTTATTGGAAATCAAATGAATGCTAGGGATGGAAAAGGTTTTAATCAGGATGATGTCGGTTAATGTTTTCAGTTAGGAATGTGCCTTGGAAGACACATTTCAACCTGGAGTGTAGCTCCATGTCTTAAGACACTTCCATTTAGTGCTCTGTAGTAGTGCACTGTCTATGCTTTCCGCTTGCGCTTCTTCGTCTCAATAGCATCTTCTTTGACTTTGGGAATTTCGGGTGGTTTGTGCTTTGGGTTGTCCCTAAGTTCGTTCTCCTCTTCTTCAGTATCTAGAACTTGGCAAAACTGTAGAGTGCCAGTATTGATATAAAAGCCTCCATACCTGGTTGTTAGAGAGACAGGAACGAACTCGTCGTAAGCCTCGAGTTATCAATAAGGGGATCTCTTGCATCATAGCCAAAGCCGATGTCAATTAAATCTTGTAGCCGATCCTTGCGGCGTTTACTCAGTTTCCCACCATTGTTCATTTCCACCTCTTGCCTCTCCCGGTGTCCATCGTTAAATGGGTCTTCTGTATGAAGGAGCTTTCCTTGTTATGCATGCAGCAGCAACTGTGGATAACTCAACTCCATGCAGCTGTCATCCGTGTGCTCTGCTGCGGCTGCAGCGATGGCTCAGCCCAGGAAGCCAACCCCCGTGGTGATGGCTGCAAGAAGAGCTGTGAGAGCATTGGTGGTGGCTCCAGCCACAGGGGCTCCTGCTGCAGCACCATGGGCCACTGTGCGTGCCTGCCCTTGTGCTGTGGAAATGGCGTCTCCCGCGTTGGAGGCTGCTGGGTGTGTGAGCGTGGGGCTGGCTCCTGGGGGGCCCGTAGCTCCGGGCGTCCAGCTTCAGCCACGGGGCCTCCATCCTTGTTCTGGCGCCACTTGCTTGATGTCCTGTGGCGGTTGACTTGGTGCATGGCACCGGTAATCATACACGTGCACTACCGACTGCTGGCCAATGGCTGAAGTTTATGAACAACATCTGACTTTTATAGACTGCGGGATCACATAGGGTAAGGGAGGAGGTACTGAGGAGCTCACACTGTTCCCTTAAGCCTGTCTGTGGAACCCATGAATTGCTTCCACACCCTTGTCTGAAAATATCTTTGTTTTGTATATCCAATCAACAGTTCCCAGTCAAATGATATCCAATCAGTTATTTGCATGCAAATAATATCCACTCAGTTATCCTACAAATCCCCATTCTCCATTTTGTAAGATTAGGCCTTATTAGGTCCAAATTGTCCCTGAGTCACAGACAGATAAGTTCCACACCCAACAATGCAAAAGCAAAGAAACTTTATTGCTAGCTGGAGCTAGGGTCCAAGCCTCATCCAATGCTGTGCAATCTTGACAAGGACTCCGTTCATTGGCTTCAGGCAGCTCTTATAGTCACCGTGTCATGTATGCCACATGAACTCCAATAAGCAGTTCTCGTCTCAGTCACGTACATCCCGTTCTGGCACAGACCACGTTTCACCTGTGGACATGTGAATGCCAATGATTGGCCCACTTCCCCAAGGTTGTTCCCCATTGTCGGCTGTCTCTCTTGGGAAAGCAAGCTTTGGAGTAAAGTGAAACTAAGCCCTATGCTTCGACCTCAGTCCTATGATGGGGAAGGTCCCTTTCTGTTGTACAGCAAAGCCAGGCAGTGATTACAGAAGTCAAATATAGCAGTTATGTTAACAGTTGAAAACCTGCCCTAACACCACTCAGCACTAGATTCTTTCCGGGATTCCTTAACACCACTTTTCAGCACTAACCTAACGCTATCTTTTATCTCACAGCCTGAGGAATGTAGTTAGAGAGATCATGCTCTTGGAAGGACGAGAAATGGGAGAAAGCAATTTATTTTGTGAAATTGCTTTATCTTCACGATCTTTACATCGTTGATTTTGGCACAAATGGCCAAGAGTGACAGGAAAGTGGGCAAGACTATTGTTTCCACATTATCACCTTTTTCTTTCTGTATCTGGGGTAGGGGGAGAAAAGGGAGAAGTTCCATCCAGGCTCAAACCCAAACCCAGGTCCCCAATGTGTGACTTGCTCCGAGGGTCCTGTTCAAGTTGTTTTGATAATTTAACAGTTCTGAATTGCAGCCAATCTCTCCACTCAAAGCATGAAGAAAACACTACAAAATCCACTGGTTGACATAGTCCACCTTAGAGTCTCCGTTTGCCCAGATTTTCACTTCAACCCATGGTGGGGTAGTTCATTAATTTGTTCTGTCCTCTGTCTTCTGTTATTTTTGCAGGTGTCCTCTGCAGGTTCTGATGCACTGCTGGTATCCCCCATGTGCAACTGGGTCAGCTGTCAATTGCTCTGTCTGAGCCTGACTAGAGAAATATGAACATTCCCTTGCTAGGCTATAGCTAACACTGGTGAGAACAAGAACCAGGGCTGGGGGTGGGCAGGCTGGACAAAGCAGGGGCACCTGTTGACATATGTGAGGGCCAGGTCTGGGGGCAGATCAGGCTGAGCTAAGCTACAGTACGCACAGGTGTGTACAAGATCTGGATGGGATGTGGACTGGGCTGAGCTAGGTAGCATCAGGGGCTGGCATGCACAAAAACGGGTTGATTGTGGTCCTGGTGGAGATATCCAGGCTCGCCCTGACTAGGCTGACACCTGCTGGTGTGCATGAAAACTGGGCCTGTGGTGAGCTGGCTGGACTGGGATGCAGCTCTCATCTGTTTGTGTCAGAAATGGGGCTGAGACAGAACTGGTCATGTAGCTACGTCCACCAGTATGTGTGTTAGCTGGTACAAGTGACAGAGCACACTTGACCCTGCACTGCCTGGTGCAAACAAGAGTCAAGTCTGAGGTCACCCCAGCTGTGGTTTCTGGGGGTGCTCCCTGACTGGACTGCTGAACTCAGACACTGGCTACAGGGAAGATCACAGAATGTGTGGTCAGGCCTGAGTACCTGTATTGGCATGGGCCTCAGCAGTGACTGATGCCTGTGCAGTGGACAGCATGTCCAGATGCACACAGGGGATGTGACAGTGATCCATCTTGGCTAACAGGGGACATCAACTACCTTTTCAGAAGATGGAAAGCAGGGCCTGGTGCAGTAGCCAAGTGGCCAAATAAAGACCGTGCCTTGCACGTGCCAGGATCCCATATGACTCTGGTGCTAATCCCAGCAGCCCCGCTTCCCACGCAGCTCCCTGCTTGTGACCTGGGAATGCAATCAAAGACAGCACTGCACCTGCATGGGAGACGTGAAAGAGGCTCTGGGCTCCTGGTTTCAAACTGGCTCAGCTCCAGCCACTGTGGCCACTTGGGGGGTGAATCAATGGATGGAATAGCTTCCTCCTTCCTCTCTGTCTCTTCTCTCTGTATATCTGACTTTCCAATAAAAAAAGTTTTAATCTTAAAAAAAGTGGGAGGGAGATGGAAAGCAGAAGCGGTTGGACAATTTTTCTGGCTAAGCTTTGCAGCCTGTTCCTTGGTCTGTGGAAGTGCTTAGGTAGCCTTGACAACCAGAGGACCTTGAAGAGCTTTTCTCAGCCCTGGAGCAACATAACTGACAATTATAATTATTGAAAGCACTCAAGGAACACCCTTGGGGTTTCTAGGATGTCATCAAAGGACCATCCCCCATTCATGGGTGCTGATGTGGTCTGACATCAAGGAGCTGCTCTCTCCCTCTTTCCCTGTGGATACTGCAGAAAAACAAAAAGACTGAAATGTGGGTCCCACCCACCATCCTCCATTCCTGACCCTCCCCACCCTATCAGAGGCCCACATAGACACACATGACTCTCAACTCTGTAAACAAAATTAAAAAAATATTTAATAAAAACTCTGGAATTTCATCTGAGTCTCCCACAAGGGTGCAGGGACCCATGCAGTTTGGCATCATCTTCTGCTTTTTGTAGGTCATTGGCAGGGAGCTGGATCAGATGTCCAACTCTGGGGCTTGAACTGGTGCCCATATGGGTTCTGGTCTTGCAGACAGTGAGTTTTCACCTTGCTTTATCTCAACACTGGCTCCAAGAAATGACCCAACAAACAGACAGATTTGAAGTCTGCTGAAAAGTGTGAAATGTCAGAGGGAGACGTAACTAGACAATTAGAGGCTGGAGTTGTAGCAGAATGCATTCAGTCACTGCCTGCTAAGCCAACATGCCCATATGGGTGTTGGTTCAAGTACTGCCTACTCCACTTCCAACTCAACTCCCTGCTCATCATCTGGGAAAACAGCAGAAGATGGCCCAAGAGCTTGGATTCCTATCACTTCTCAGCTTGTTGGCTAAGATCAAGCATAAAGCTTGGATTCCTACATCCATGAGGAAGATACAGATGAAACTCCTGACTTCTGCTTGGCTAAGCTACCACCATTGTGGCCACTTAGGAGGTGGACCAGGATATAGTAGATCTGTGTGTGTGTAAATCTGCCTTTGCAAATACATAAATTCAGAGCTTAACAGCCTTAGCACATGGTGGAAGGGAAAGGGGAACATTAATAAATGAAGTGTATACAACTCTCCCAGTAGTTATCAGCTATAATATAAGTTGAGGGAAAAAAACGTTCCTCCAGCATTTTCTGGAACAAAACAATTCATGATCTTCTGCTCCTTTTCCCTCCAAGTCAGGTAACAGATCTCCCTCTTTCAGCTCTCCAGACCTTGTGTCTATACTCTTCAAGCTGGCATTTAAAGTCCTGCTCTGTGTGGTTTTGAGTCAGGTTCATCAGAGAAACAGAATCAGTAGGAGATACATGTTAAGGAACTTATTTGATGGGACCAATGTTACAGAATAGTGGGCTAAAGCCACCATCGATTTCCTGGCTTGGGTCTGAGCTCTGACCATCTAGATGGTATACCAGTGAATAGAAAATCTCTCTTCCTCTTCACCTTGGTTTATTACTTAGTGTTTTTTTTTAATATTTATTTTTTATTGGAAAGTCAGATATACAAAGAGGAGGAGAGACAGAGAAGAAGATCTTCTGTCCACTGGTTCACTCCCCAAGTTGCCACAATGGCCGGTGCTGCGCCAATCCAAAACCAGTAGCCCAGAGCCTCTTCCGGGTCTCCCAAGCAGGTACAGGGCCCCAGGGCTCTGGGCCAGCCTCCTTTTCCCAGAACACAAGCAGGGAGCTGGATGGGAAGCAGGGCCTTGGTGACATAAACCAGCACCCAAATGGGATCCCCACACATGCAAGACGAGGACTTTAACCACTAGGGTACTGCACAGGGCTCCTCTTTGTAACTCTTATGCATAAATATTAAAAAAAATGAATTCAATTAGTTTTTAAAAAATCAAGCAAGGGCTGGACCTGACCCAATCTGAAACCAGGAGCCAGGGGCTTCCTCTAGGTCTCTTATGTAGATACAGTGTCCCTAGGGTTTGGGCCATCCTCTTGCTGCTTTCCCAGACCATTAGCAAAGAGCTGGAGGGGAAGTGGAGCAGCCAGGACTCAAGCTGGGGCCTATAGCTGATGCCGGTACTTGAAGTTGGAGTATTATCCCATTGAGACACAGCACTAGCCCCTTTTACGTTGCTACAGAAAAAAAAAAGACAAAGATAAGAACATTATTTTTACTCCCACTTATAGTCTGCAGTTATCTGATAATATTACTTACCTTTGCCCCAATGAGACAAACATTTTTAATACAGTGAGTTCAGGTTTGTATGATCACTCATCTCACTTATCTGGAGACAACACTCAGAGGAGTCCATGATCTCCAATAGACTGAGATTCACAAACACGATCTCTCTCTCTTTATTTTCTGCTTTTCTTTCCAGTTTTTAAAATCTTTATTCATTTTTATTGAAAGGACAGATCTACAGAAAGGGGAGAAAGAAAGAGAGAGAGAGAGAAAGTTCTCGTACTGCTGGTTCACTCCCAAATGACCAAAACAGGTGGAGTTGAGCTGATTCGAAGCCAGGAGCAGGTGCTTCCTCCTAGACTCCCACAAATGTGCAGGGTCCCAAGGCTTAGGGCCATCCTCTATTGCTTTCCCAGGGCACAAGGAGGGAGCTGGATGGGTGTGGAATAGCTGGGGGATACACAGGTGCCCATATGGGATCTTGGTACTTGGAGGTGGAGGATTAGCCAACATTGTGCTGGACCCACTTTTTTTTTTTAATTGAACATTACAGTTATGCAGAGAGGTTAAGAGACAGAGATCTTTAATCTGCTTGTTCTCTCCCCAGGTGACTGACATGGCCAGAGATGAGCTGATCCAAAGCCAGGAGCCAAGACTTTCTCCCAAGTCTCCCATGTGGGTGTGGGGTCCTAGAATCTTGAGCTATCTGCTGCTGCTTTGCCAAATCATTAGCAGGAGTCTGGATCAGAAGTGGATCCGCCAGGGGAGGACTGGTGCCCATAAAGGATGCTGAGAGAGAGAGAGAGAGAGAAAGAGAGAGAGACAGAGAGGGATTGTCTACCAGTTCACTCCCCAAATGGCTGCAATGGCAAGCTGCAATGGCAAGGGCTGGGCCAGGCTGAAGCTAGGAGCTTCATCCAGGTCTCCTATGTGGGTGCAGTGTCCCAAACTTGGGCCGTATTACTGTGCCTTCCTGGGGACACCAGTAGGAAGCTGGATTGAAAGTGTAACATCCAAGACATGCACCAGTGCCCACATGGGATAGAATGGCAATTCCATAGGCGGGGGCTTTACTCATTACCCCACAATGCCAACCACCTGACAACTTCTCTTCCTCTACCTTGGCACAGAGCCACTCAAAAAAGTACTTTGGGGCCATGCGGCATGGCCTGGTGGCTCAAGTCCTCGCCTTGAATGCGCCCGGGATCCCATATGGGCACCAGTTCTAACCCCGGCTGCTCCACTTCCCATCCTGCTCCCTGCTTGTGGCCTGGGAAAGCAGTCGAGGATGGCCCAAAGCTTTGGGACCCTGAACCCATATGGGATACCCGGAAGAAGTTCCTGGATGCTGGCTTCAGATCAGCATGGCATTGGCCATTGCGTTCACTTGGGGAGTGAATCATCGGCCAGAAGATCTTCCACTCTGTCTCTCCTCCTCTCTGTATATCTGACTTTGTAATAAAAATATATAAATCTTAAAAAAAAAAAAGTACTTCTGGGCTTGTGTGTAAGTATGACTTGTGACTCAAGTCTTGCCAAAAAGCTGTGTGAGAAAATGAGATAGACAAAACCCACCTCATTTGTTTAAAAGGATGCTGCTTGCCGGTACTTTTGTTTTTTCCCATTCATGAATGGAAGTGGCACTGTGCTCATGATCTAGAATGGGACAAAACTGTCCCACTGTCTTAGGCCAGCTAGCCATTTTTCAAGATATAATTTGCCTTGTTGTATGCCACCGTATTTTAGGATCCCATTTATGTCAACATAGCCTTTACCTAAAGAGTCTTATCTATGGTACTGTATTGTAATGTACTATGTCTTTTATACATATTCCATCTCTACCGTTAAATGAACTGCTCTTTGGTCTCTGCTTCCTATCTTGCCTGTTACAGTTTATTCTCAGTAGCAGGGGCAACCTTCCATATTTCAAAACAAATATTCATTTACTTATTCAATGGGAAGAATGAACAAGAGAGAGAATGAGAGAGTGAGAGAGTGAGAGAGATTGATATTCCATCACAGGTTCACTGCTCAAATTGTCGCAAAAGCTGGGATTGGGTGAGGCTGAAATCAGGAGTGTGGAACTCCATCTGAATCTCTCATGTGAGTGTAGGGGCCCAAGCATTTGGTTAATCTGCTGCTACTTTCCTAGGTGCATTATTAAGGAGTATGATTGGAAGCGGGGAAGCTGGGGGGTTTGAACTCTTGCTTATAGGCATTGGCTTAATCTGCCCCGCCCCTCCAAAAAGTGAATGGGAACTCAGTCCAGGTCTCCCACATGAATCCTTTTAAGGCAACTCAGCCCAGCTTATTTGCTAAAAAGCCTTATTCAGTGAAAGCTAAATCTTTCCACTAGTTTCTACTGCCCTGCAGGACCAGTCCTTAGCCTCAGCTTCTCATATCTCCTCAGCCTTAGCTTTCCACCCTCTCACTGTGTTATGCTCCTGCCTGAAGACACAACACATGCTTGGCATGCTGATGTGCCCACCTCCCTGCCATTCCTCTCCCAGCTAGGACGTTGTGCCTCTGTTGCTCCCTCTGCTTGTAACAGATATCAACATGGGCCATTCTGTTCTCATTCCATCCTTCACTCAACTCTCACTCTCCCAGGCTTTCTGTGATCACCCTCCCCAAAACTGAACTTCCCTCCTTGTCCCTGATACATGAGCACATTTCCTTTTCTGATTTCCTCCCAAGCAAGTATCAAATTTAACATATTGCATACTGACTTTCTCTACATGTTGGATGTCTGCGAGTGTAAACTTCATGAGAACACAAGTTAATGTTCATGAGAACAGGGGTTTGTGTTGTAAATACTTTGTAGCTCCCTCAGTGCCAAGTAGATTGCCTTGTATGCAATCAAGTGCCCAGCAAAATCTTCATGAATGAACTTTGCAGAAGACACTAATATGCAGTTTCCTTGCTTTTCCAGTTCTTCCTAGATGTGTAACTACATTACATTTCTGGACTTTTGGAGAAGCACATAAGGTCAGAAAGAGGAGTTCTCCTTGGACAGTGCCAAGAATGTAACAGAGAGATAGGACTCAGTTTAGAAGTTCTTTTTGTTTATTATTATTTTAAAAAAGGGTTTATTTATTTTCATTGAAAAGGAAGATTTACCGAGAGAAGGAAAGACACAGAAAGATCTTCCTTCCATTGGTTCTTTCCTCAAATGACCACAGTGCCTGGGGCTGAGCTGATCCAAAGCCAGGAGCCGGGAGGTTATTCAGGTCTCCTACGCGGGTACAGGGTCCCAAGGCTCTGGGAAACACTCTTCTGCTTTCCCAGGCCACAAGCAGGGAGCTGGATATAAAGTGGAACAGTAGGGACACGCTCAGGTGCCCATATGGGATCCCGGCACTTGGAGGTGCAGGATTACCCAATAGACTTTGCACTTTCAATTCTAAATTTGCACAATTTATTCTCTCCCTCTTTTTGATGCTTAAATTTTTAGTTCAAAGGCAGGTTTACAGAGAGTAAATGACAGAGAGAGGAGAGAGAGAGGGAGATCTTCCATCCATTTGTTCACTCTCCCAATGGCCAGATCAGAGTAGAGCTGAAGTCAGGAGCCAGGTGCTTGTTCCCAGTTTCCCATATGGGTGTACGGTCCTGGGTCATTCCCCACTGCCTTCCCAGGCATGATCAGTTAAGTAGCCTCCTGTGATGTTAGCACCTTCTATGGGAGTGCCAGTTGAGGTTTTTGGCTTCTCCATATCTAATCCACTTCCCTGTAGCAGTGCCTGGGAAAGCAGCAGAAGATTATGTAAGTGCATAGGCCACTGCCACCCATATGGCAAACCTGGATGGAATTCCAGGCTCCTGGTTTCTGGTTGCACCAGTCCCAGCAGTTGCCGGATTTGGAGAGTGAAGTCATGAATGCAAGATTCTGTGTCTCTTCCTCTCTTCTCTGTAATTCCACCTTTCAGATAAATGAATACATCTTCTAAAAATGCAACTTTCTCTAGTAGTGTCTCTGGATTAATTCAGGTGGAACCTCTTTGGTTATTTTTCTCCTGCTAGTTGTCTTTTGGTCAAGATGTCACCGGGTAGTTACAAAAGGGGAATAAGTCAGTTGAATAAGCTTGTGTCTCCATGATGTAAAAAGTGCTTTGGGGTTGGGCTTAGTACAGAGTGGATTATGCCTATGCTTGGGATTCCAGAATCCCGTTCGTGAGTGCCACTGTGTGACCCTGATACTCTGCTTCTGTCCAACTCTTCACTAAGGTGCCTTGGAAGCTATGGATGATGGCCAGAATGATTGGGTCCCTGCTGCCCATGGGGGACATGAGGATGACGCCTTGCTGGCTCTTGGCTTTTGCCTGGAGCACTGTCGGGTTGTTGAGTTTTGGGGAATGAGCGAGATGATGAAAGATTCTTTTTACCTTTCAAGTAAATAGATGCTTAAAAATAAAGTGTTCTAATTCAGAGTCATCTTTATAGAACAAAGATCATATTCAGCAACATGTACAGTTAGGGGGCTGCCATCTTGACTACCTTCAAAGGAAATGAAATCAGAAGCACACTTTTTGTTGTTGTTGTTCTAATGAAAGGAATGGAGAGGGGAGAAGTGCAGTTGGTAGCTCCTTTGCCTAAAAGCAAAAGCATCAGCAGCAGCATCCCTCCACACCTCTCCCTCCATCAACAGTCAGAGGACTTCACACTCCCCAGCCTGCCAGCCCCGCCCCATAAGCCATTCAGAGAGAAACTGAAGGAGGTGAAGTGGCAACACAGGCTCCACCCTGCCTTCCTCTTGTCTAATCAGGGAGGGCAGGGTGGGGATCTTCCTGTGGGCCCCTCCTCCCCAGCCAGGCGGGAACATGGGTGGTGGAGTAGCAAGGCGAAGCAATTGCCATTGAGTCTCCTGGCCGACTCCAGTGCGTGTCTCCACAGCAGCAAGGATCGCTGAGCGAAGAGTGCCCAGGTCTTTGGCCAGGATGCTGAATATCATAATCTTCAGTGGCAGCTCCCACCAGGACTTATCCCAGAAGATTGTTGACCGCCTGGGCCTGGAACTAGGCAAGGTGGTAACGAAGAAATTCAGCAATCAGGAGACCTGGTAAGGGCGAAGTTGGGTCCTGCTGGTATTTCACCTGTCCGGGGTGGCGGGGTAGGGAGATGGGGCCTCTTCTGAGCTCCAAAAGACTGGAGGGGAGAGGAAACGGACTGCTGTGTGGCTTGTTTCCGTTATTTCATCCCTCGCGGGAGGGTCCTGTTCATTCACTCGGTGCAGTGGAGTGGAGTGGAGTCAAGATGAAGCTCGAGGCAAAGATGCTGAGTAAGATGGCAAAGAGTAGAACCCCCCAGTGCCGGAATACTGGCTTCCTAAATCCATGGGAATAGACTGAGGTTTAGCGTTGGCAACGCAGACACATGGCTCTGTAGATTTCCTTGTGGAGCCAACCAGGCTTGTTGGCTTCCTTTCACTTAGGCACTTGGTCTAGATGCACCAAGAATCGAACTTACCTCATTCTGAGTCCTGCTGGTCTTTTTTCTACAGTGGCAAGAATCTGTTTGTTCCATTCCCAATCATTTCAGTCTGGCTTGTTTTTAAGGGAAACTGACATTAAGCTGTTGAGTGCCCTCAAATACTGTACTGTGGACTTCCTTACATTGCTAAGTGTTGGCTTTTCTTGTCTTTGGAATTATTTATCAGATAACTAGAGCCACACTAAAGCGAAATCTAATTGATCAGATCTGTATCCTTGGTAGCTGCTGTCTTAGGGAACTCTAGTTATGGAATCAGATCTTTGCCGTTCCTCCTTGCAGCAAGTTCTACATCTAATACAAAAGCTAAGCGTGCTTCTTAGCAGCAGTCTATTCCTGATCCATCTACTCATCCTACCATTACCTGGCGTAACTTGGACACAATTTAATGTGTTAAGATGGTTAAGGACAGATGAAGTGGAAGACCTGATTTTAGTTTGCATTGTCTTGCCAGTACGATTTTTCTCCCTTGCTTCCACGTACTACCTGCCAACCCCACCATCTCGGAGATCATTTGGTTACCTATCATTTCAAGGCTTTGAGCCATCCTCCACTGCTTTTTCAGACTGTAAGAAGGGGAGCTGGATGGGAAGCTTAACAACCAAGCCTGTTGTGTCATTTTTTAGCTTACTCTGTATCAGTATTTAAGGATCCTGCCATGAAGTCTTTATTACTATCTCATCTGGTAGACGGACCGCATCACATCATTGTTCTACCTAGAAAAGGTTATGAGCATATCTGTCAAGAACTTTTACTATTTTTTTAAAAAGCCTTTTTTAATTGGAAAGGCAGATTCACATATAGGAGACACACAGAATGATCTTCCATCCACTGGTTCAGTCCCCCAAGTGGCCACAACAGCCAGAGTTAAGCCAATCTGAAGCCAGGATCCAGGAGCTTCCTCCAAGTCTCCCACATGGATGCAGGGTCCCAAGGCTTTGGGCCATCCTCGGCTGCTTTCCCAGGCCACAAGCAGGGAGCTAGATGGGAAGTAGAGCATCCAGGACACCAAGTGGTTTTCATATAGGATGCTGGTTCTTGCAGGTAGAGGATTAACCAATTGAATCACTGCTCCGGCTTTTGCTTTTATTTTATTTATTTATTTATTATTTGAAAGCCAATTACAAGGAAGAGGTGAGACACAGAATCAATATGTTCGTTTACTGCGCAAATGGCTGTATTGACCAGGGCTGGGCCAGGCTGAAGCTAGGAGCCTGAAGCATGTTCTAGGTTTCCCATGTTGTGCAGGGGCCCAAGTCCTTGGGCAAACTTCCACTGCTGTCCCAGGTGTATCAACAGCAAGGCACTAATTCAGAAGTAGCAGCTGGGTCTCGAATCAGGGCCTATATAGGATGTTGGCACTGCAAGCTGAGGCTTAGCCTAATAGGCCATAACATCAGTCCCAAGACCTTGAAAAAAAACCATGTGCTTCCCCCATGCCTCTAGTGTGGAACCAAAAGTGAGTTATTTTTCAAAGGAAGAAAAGTCAGTTTTCTGAGCTTTCACGTAGCAAGCTTAGAGCGATGTTATGTTCTCTAAAGTGAATAAATGCCAGAGGTGACCTAATCCTGAACGTATTTGTTCATTCTTAAATGCATTCGTCCATTCATTCTGTTTTTATGAAATGTTTTTCAAAAGTGTTAAGTTATTTGAAAGGCAGAAAAAGAGAGGGATTTCCATGTCATGGTTCACTTCCCAAATGCCATGATAAGTGGAGTTAAACCAGATTGAAGCCAAGAATCAGGAATTCCATCTCAGACCTCCTGCATGGAGAGTAAAAGGCCTGAGGACTTGGCATCATCTCCTGCCTCGCAGGGGTGTGTATTAGCAGGAAGCTGAACTGGAAACAGAGTAGCTAAGAGTTACACTTGCACACTGAAAAGCACGGGGTATCCTACAACACCAACAGTGCCTGCGCCAACTCAGCTCTGGTCTTTACCTTCATGGTGTTTGCATTCTAATGATGGAGAAAGGTTATATAAATATCTATACATACATATATCTAGATCTATTTAGATCAAGCTATACATACTGATATATGTTGTCTGTCTAGGTTTATCTAGATCTAAATCTATAGATAAATCCATATCTATATGTATATATAAATAAATGACAAATTAATTGTAAATATTCTGAAAGGAATAAGCAGAATGAGAAAGCTAGATGGGGCAACTGATTTAGTTTTTTATAACAGAGCATTTCAAACAGACAGATTAGAGAAAGTTCTACTGTGACCAATCCTACCCACGTACTTTGGCAGTTATCAATTTAATAACTAATGACTTATAATTAATGGCTAACCTTGTTCCACTTATTTCCCCTTATCTCACATACATAAATACATAAAATCAAATTATTTTCAAGGAAGCATTAATCATATATATATATATATGCACATCAGTAACCACAAAACCATTTTTGTGTCTTAAAAATAAATAGTGATCCATCAACACCAGATAAATAGCCATATTTTCAAAATTTTTCCTGTCTGGTACATGTGGTGCAGTCTGATTTAAGTCATCCAAAAAATAGCCCATACACTTCAGCTGGCTGACCCATTAAGTGACTTTTAATTTTATAGATCCTATGGAAAGTCATCATTGAGGACATAGGGAAGGTGGTTTCACTGGAGCTGTGAATGGGGGTGGGGAGGTAGCAGGGAGAGCATTCCAGGCAGTAGGCAGAGTGCAGAGGCTGTGAAGTGGGAAGGGGGGACCGGGAGGGGGTGTGGTTTTCATGCAATGCTAGGGAGAAAAACTCTCTTGATGAGTTATTTCTCAAATTGACTATTAAAATGAGAGTTCTCCAGATTCCCTCCCAGGGCTACATTGCTTTACAGACAGCATTACGGCCGGCCAAGGTTCTCTGAACTAACCATAGAAGTCATTTTGTTTTTACGGATACTTTTGTTTTGAAATATTTATTTTTAACTTTTACTGGAAAGTCAGATATACAGAGAGGAGGAGAGACAGAGAGTAAGATCTTCCGTCTGATGATTCACTCCCCAAGTGACCACAACGGCCAGTGCTATGCCGATCCGAAGCCAGGATCCAGGAACTTCTTCCAGGTCTCCCACATGGATGCAGGGTCCCAAGGCTTTGGGCCATCCTCGGCTGCTTTCCCAAGCCACAAGCAGGGAGCTGGATGGGAAGTGGAGCAGCCGGGATTAGAACTGGTGCCCATATGAGATCCTGGTGCATTCAAGGCAAGGACTTTAGCTGTTAGGCCATGCCACCAGGCCCTACAGATACAGTTTTGAGCTCAGCTTTCCCTGAGGGATGAGATCATGGTTTACTCAAGTATACCCAAGGTATAATTATCCACTTTTTGTTAAAATTGCATTTTGAGGACCCGGTGTGATAGCGTAGTGGTTAAGGTTCTTGCCTTGCACGCACTGGGTTCCCATATGTGTGCCAGTTCTAATCCTGGCAGCCCCACTTCCCATCCAGTTCCCTGCTTGTGGCTTGGGAAAGCAGTCCAGGATCGCCCAATACTTTGGGACCCTGCACCCGTGTGGGAGACCTGCAGGAGATTCCTGGCTCCTGGCTTTGAATAGGCATGTACCATCAGTTGCACAGAAGATTTTCTCTTTGTTTCTCCTCCTCTCTGTATATCCACCTTTCTGATAAAAATAAATAAAACTTTAAAAAAATGGCATTTTGAGATAATTGTGGATTTTCATACAATTGTAAGAAAAAATACAGAGATCCAGTGTATCTATCATCCAGTTTCCACCGAGTTTCTAACTATAGTTTTTTCCAAAGTGTAGCTTCCTGCAAAACTACAGTGTGCTGTAGCAATCAGCATGGTGACATAGGTGCAGTGAAGCTAAAAGGCCCTTCACTACAGTGTCTTTCCTGTTATTCTGTTGTAACCCCATGTCCACATTTTCTTCTCCTATGCCTCTATTTTTCTGTCCTATTCCTTTTGTCTGGTTTTTGGATGGTTCTATGTTTTCTACAAAAGACTACATAGAATTGATGAAGATTTTAAAAAGAAAAAGATGTAGGAGAAGAGAGGGTGGATGTGTGCCAGAGGCCAGCTGAAGCCGAGTTTGGAGCTCGAGAAGGGTGTGTGGAGTCGGCGTAAAGAGAGAAAATGGACCACTCTAATGTCATGGTCATAATGGACCATGCAAGAAAGCTGTGTCCTGTATTTATACAGAAGCAGTCACAAACTCTCGCACAGATTTTCACAGACTTTTTATGGGGTGGCTGAGCTGCCGGGGTCTGGGGTGCAGAGTCCGGGCCTGGGGTGCACCCACACGCCCGGGGTCTGGGGTCAGAGCTGCCGGGGTCTGGGGTGCACCCACACACCCGGGGCCTGGGGTGCAGAGCCCGGGGCCTGGGGTGCACCCACACACCCGGGGTCTGGGGTCAGAGCCTGGGGCCTGGGGTGTACCAAGTGGGTGTTTAAAAAGATAAATCTGCCGGTTGCTTCACCTTAAAGCAGGATGTTATCCTTCCTGACCTTGTGGTCAGGAAGTTCTCAATAGACAGCAAATATTATTCAGTAACATTCGTACTACAATCCTCATTCTACAACTTAATCTTAAATCAGTTAAAAGGGGAAATTCAACACAGAAGGTAAAACCTAAAGATCAAGAAAAAACCCTAAACCTAGATTACCACTACACCCATGGGCTAAACAACCCTAGATTAATCTAAAAGTGTGTTTTACCTCAAACTCCTCCAGCCATATGGTCACTGGGGACAGTCAAAACATCATGAATTATTAGACGTTATTAGCAACAACAAACAAAGATCACATTGTTTGTAAAAACCAGCTCTCAGGGGCAAACGACAATGCCTCAACAGATTGCAGAATTCTCAGCAGTGTGGTCAGGTGTTCATGCAAAGCGGGGTGAAACTGCCTTGAGGTGGTTGGAGAGACATCCATCAGGCCTTGCCTTGTATCAGGAAGCTCCTCGAGGCCTTGCCAGCAGGGGAGCAGTTCTCTACACACCTTTGTGTCATCCACACCCACTGCATGGACCCCAGCAGATGTGGACACAACATTGGAGTGCCTGGGTTTGGTGCTGAGCCCCAGCTTCCAATTCTAGCTTCCTACTGATGCAGAGCCTCAGACAGTGGTTGAAATGGTTAATTCCCTAGCATCAGCATCCCAGGAGGACTGGATGGGGTTCCAAGGTCCTGGCTTTGGTGTGGCCCAGCCATGGATGTTGTGCGGATTTTGCGAGTGAACCAACCAATGGGAAATCTCTTTGTCTCTATGTCTTACTTATATGAATACATACATATGTACATATGTGCATGCATAAAGCATATTTTATGACATGTATATATGCATAGATATTTTCCTAGTTATTTTTATTGAAAAGGCAGATCAGATTAATGGAGAGAGGTAGGAAGAAAGATCTTTAACCCACTGGTTCACTCCTCAAACGGCCACAACAGTCCAAGCTGAACTGAGCCAATCAGAAGCCAGGAGCCAACATCCTAGAGATGGTGCTGTTACAAACAGAAAACATCATCATAGAAGAGTGGTGATTCATGCCTTATGATATCCGCTTTAGTTAGGTATGGATTGTGTAACTGTCACAGGTAGTGTGTCACATTTACATTCACATTGGGCATATCTGTTTGATGATGTGCACCCATTAGTGATATTGCAGTGCACTATTTGTACGCACCTCACACTAACAGTACCAAATCATCTTCACATCACGTTATGTGTAGACAGTAATGTGTTGTCTAAGGCACTGACGTGGAAGTCAAACATGAACAGGCTTCCAGTATAGGAGCTCCTTCCACAGGATTTTCTGAAGTCTGCGGGGATCAGATGCTGTAAATCACTTACTGCTTGTGCGTGAGGAAACCATGCTGCAGAGACTTTACCGTGTGCTTCAGATCTTGTCCCAATGTTGTCCTTTGTCCATTGCAGCGTGGAGATAGGCGAAAGTGTCTGTGGAGAGGATGTTTACATTGTGCAGAGTGGTTGCGGTCAAGTCAACAACAATCTGATGGAGCTTCTGATCATGATCCACACCTGCAAGATTGCCTCGGCCAGGCGGTTGACTGCAGTCATCCCCTGCTTCCCTTACGCGCTGCAGGATAAGAAGGATAAGGTAGTCAAGGAATCTTTTAGGATTTATCTGTTTATTTGAAAGGCAGTGAGAGAGAGAGAGGAAAGAGATCTTCCATTTACTGGTTCACTTGCCACATGTCCAAGCAGCCAGAGGGTGAGCTAGGACAAAGCCAAGAGCCAGGAACTCCACCTGGGTCTCCCATTGAGTGACAGGGCACATGTTCTGCTACTTTCTCAGAGGCTTTAGCAGGGAGCTGAACTGGAAGTGGAACAGCCAAAACTCAAACTGTTGCTCATATGGGATACTGGTATCCCAGATGGCTGCTTAACTCACTGCCATAACACCAGCAACAGAATCTTATCTTTTTATGTTTTGTTTTGGTTAATTTTGATTGGAAAGGCAGATTTGCAGAGAGCAAAAGGGACAGATCTGTCGTGTGCTGGTTCACTCCCCAAGTGGCTACAACAGCCAGGGCTGAGCCAATCTGAAGACAGGAGCCGGGAGTTTCTTCCAGGTCCCCATGTGGGTGCAGGGTCCAATGATTTTGGGGGATATTCTACTGCTTTCTCAGGCCACAAGCAGGGAACTTTATAGGAGCTGAAGCAGCCAGGATATGAACTGGTGTAAACATGGGATTACAATGCAAGCAAGGCCAAGGTTTAGCCACTAGGCTATTGCAGAGCCCTTCCTTTCCCACCCCCACCCCCCTTTTAAGCAAGGAATGCAGAAACAATTGCTGAACTTCCCCCACCTCCCTAAAAATCCTTATCTATCAGATACTATCTGCAGGGTACTTTAAAACAATGCTGTCTTAGATATGATCTTATCGTCAAAGTAGTAGACATTGTAGGTTTATATTCAAGCCACACTGTAGTGATTTGTTATTCAAGTCACACATACATAATTTTAAATTATTTCCCTGACATTTTGAGCGGGTGGTAGGATTTATTTGGAAGACAGAGAAAAAGATCTTCCAGTTGCTGGTTCACTGATCAAATGCCCACCAAAAAACAGGGTTGAACCAGCTGAAGCCAGGAGCCAGGAACTCCATCCTGATCCTGTCTGTAGCTTAAGGTGGCAACAATTTTGGTCATTTGGGGCTGTTTAGCCACATATATTCTATCTGCTGCCTTTTCCTCAAATATCGACAGAATCCAGGCCAGACCTGGTCAAAGCCGAGAGCTCAGAACTCCATCTGGGTCTCCCAGTTGAGGCTGCCTCCTTGGATGTGCATTGATAGGAATGGGGTAGAAATCTGCCTGGCTGGGCCTTAAGCCTAGGTGCTGTGATGTGGGATGCAGATTTGCAAGTTGCAACTTAAGCTGCTGTGCCCAATGCCTCCCCCTGAAATGAATGTTCAGGCTCTGGCATGTTAGAAATAGTGTACAGATTTGAGAATCTGGGTTCAATGAGATTTTGTTTAAAAAAGAATATAGTTATTTTAAAGGTGCAGTGACAGTGGAATTCAGAGAGACAAAGAGGTCTTTCATGTGCTTGTTCACTCCCCAATAGCTGCGTTAGTCAGGGCCAAGCTGAAGCCAGGAGCTGGCAACTCCATCCAAGTTTCCAACATGGATAGCAAGGCCCACGTACTTGAGCCATCTTCCACTACTTTCCCAATCACATTAGCAGGGAGATGGATCAGAGGCTGAATAGCCAGGATTGAAACTGGAGTTCTGATATTGGATGCCAGTGTTGCAAGTGATGACTTAACCAAGCCTTCTGTGCCATGATGCCAGCTCTCCTGGAGATTTTAAGAAAAGTATTAAACAAAACAAAACAGCAAAACATTTGAAGTCTGCCTACTTGGAATAAGCTTTGGAAGCACTTGAGTAGACTGAAAATGCGTTAACTAGTTTTATTTATTGAAGTGTGGATTCTGCATCAAGACGGTAATGTTCATTTCATTTTGTTCAAGATATTTTTATTAGAAAAATGTATATATTCATTTGAAAGGCAGAGTTCGAGAGAGAAAGAGAAAGACATAGTTTTCCATCTGCTGGCTCTCATTTCCCAAGTGGCTGCTGTAGCTGGGCTGGACCAATCTGAAGCCAGGAGCCAGGCACTTCTTCCAGGCCTCCCAAACTGAGTGCAGGGACCTAAATACGTGGGCCACATTTCACTGCTTTTCCAAGCACGTTAATGGGGAGCTGGGTTAGAAACGGAACAGCCAAGATTTAGAGCAGTGCCCATATAGAGTGCTGGCATTACAGGCGTAGATTTAACTCAAGATGCAGCAACAGTGCTACTTTTAGATTGTGATCTATTTGAAGCCAGTGGTCATATCTGCTCTTCATAGTAATAAGTGCATAGTAAGTGTTTCTTAAGCAAATGAATTCATTTTAGGATTTCCGGTTTTCTTCCATTTCCTTCCCTCTCTAGAGCCGGGCTCCCATCACAGCCAAGCTTGTTGCAAACATGCTGTCCATGGCAGGTGCTGATCACATCATCACCATGGATCTACATGCTTCTCAAATTCAGGTATCAGTGGAAGTTAAGTACTGGGGGTTGCAGTAGTTGGGGGAGAGGACTGACAGTTCTGAAGCCTACAGAGAAGGCAACAACTGCCCAAGTGCAGCCCAAGAAACTAGATACTCAATGACATTTTAAATGTGTTCTCCTTAAGCACATTTTGTGATCGTAGGTATTTGGGGTGATGAGAGGGAACTAGTCTGGCACTACGGGCTAAGCGTGAGCTTGGGTTCAGATCTAGCTGTAATATTGGCACTTACACTAAAGGCTTGGACAGGTATGTCTCTGAACATTTGTTTCATTATTGTGAATGTGAAGTGACATTAAATTCATAGTATAATATCTGGTACTTTAATGGTGAGTTCTCAGGCCTGGGAAGCTGTTCTTATTCCTTTTAAATATCCAACATCTTAAGTTGAGAGCCACAAACTTGTAGTAAGAGAAATGAAACACAACCTTTATTTTGTACACTTAAAAGAGATTTTTGTCATCATTGTCAGATTTGTGGCAATCCGGTGATTATATAGAACAGGAGACTGTACACATATCATAGAATAAGAACACATTTTAAAAACTTAAGGCAGAGTTAGAGAGAAGACAGAGATGTTCAGTCCACTGGGTTCACTCCCCAGATGGCTGAAATGGCCAGAGCTGAGCCCATCTGAAGCTAGGAACCAGTAGCTTTTTCTGAGACTCCCACCTGGGTGTAGGGGGTCCAAGAGATTGAGCCATCTCCTGCTGCCTTCCCAGACCATAGGCAGGGAGCTGAGTGGGAAGGAAAGCAGCCTGGACATAACCTGGCACCCACCTGGGATGCTGGTGCTGCAGCTGGAAGCTTAGGATACTATACCACTGCACCAGCCCACATATTACCCAGAATTATAACAGACATTCTTTTAGCTGTTCTTTGTGATCATTGCTTATGAATCACTTCCACTAAGTTTATATATATCATTGACACCTCTGGCTTGACGGTTAAGCAACATTCAGAGTCATGGAGCACTGTTTATTAACCTACGAGTCTGCAGGTTAGTTGGATGATCATGACAGACACTAGCTGAATTCGGTTGGTCTCCACCAGGGTGTGCTCATGCTCCTATGATGAGTCATGGGTTAGTGTCACTGATCTTGACTGGAGTCTCAGCTGAGATTTCAAAGTGTTGTTTTTATCTTCTTTATCCTGGGCATGCTTTCCTGCTTGAGTTTCACAATGTGATCTTCTTGGGGGCATGTTGCTCCCGTGTTACGATGCACAAACAGAATAGGAAGCAACATGAAGCAGGACTGATGGAGCTTCCTCCTGCAGGGCTTCTTTGATTTCCCAGTGGACAATTTGTATGCCGAGCCAGCTGTCCTGAAGTGGATCCAGGAGAACATCTCCGACTGGAGGAACTGCACAATTGTCTCCCCGGACGCCGGTGGAGCTAAGAGGTAGGGAGGGTGTGAGCATGTTTCCCAATGTGTTGGACAAGAAGTCTTTTAGACAGTTGGGTGTGATGGTCAGCTTCCCATAGTCATGGCAAACAACCCAAATCAGTCAGCTTAGAAACAGGTGGCTTAGCTACCATTTTGAAGTTCAAACTCTGAATGATACAGTATAGATTTTGGCTTTGATGAAGAGTCTATGACTAACTGCATGGTGGGAACATGCGCACTGGCAGGCAGGCTTACCTGGTGAGCCAGGAAGTGGGGAGGGATGGAGCGAAACTCCACACTTCAAACAACCCTCTTGTGAAAACTACTTCCCAGGACAGGTCTCCAGGGACCTACAGATCACCCCCGAGGCTCCATGTCCTAAATGTTCCATCTTCTCTTAGTAGAGCCACTCTGAGGATCAAGCCTTTTGGGGTAACATTCTAGTTGTAAGCCATTGTGGTTATTGTCAGAAAGTGATGTTTTGTTTTCCTCTGACTGGCAGTTTTTCAGTACTTCAGAATGGGTATATTAGGAGCTGGACATGGAGTGGATGTCACTTCACTTACTCCTCCTGCATTGTCTTTAGTCACTTCTTGGAAGACAAGGCCAAAAAGGGGCCCTAAGGGAACATGGTGTTGTGAGCTTAACCGTCAGTAGGATTAGTAACTTCACTAGCAATGGTTCTCAACCCACTAGGAAGAATAGAAAATTCGGGGTTCTAATGAATGGCACCTGCTATTACATCACATTAGTTTGATAGACCTCTTACCATGGCAATGGTTGCATGTTTAATCTTTGTTAAGCAAGAAGCAAAATCCTAAAGTATTGGATCTTTATTAAAAGCCAAGAATTTATACAAACTCTTTACCAAGTATTTCCACTTACACTGTAACTGCCACGGTGCAGATCCCAAGCCCCATGACTGTGTTAGGAGATTGCCAATAGTAATGACACTTGTTCTTCTGTTTGGGAAACTAGAATGAAGAACTGGAAAACACAGGTTAGGAAAAGCTAATTCACAACCTAGAAAAGTTGTGACTTAAACGACTTCTTGATTTCAGTATCTCGGCTGGACTGAGAAGCTGTGAGCACGTCCTCTTTGCAGCCAGCTGTTTGGCCTGGTGAGCAGTACCAGAAACAGCTTGAAAAACAGGTTCCCTTGACAACAGGAAGTTGTGAAGCTTGCCTTCACTTGATCTGACCATTATGTATATATTGTCATGTTCTCAATCAGCAGGATTGTCTTGACAAAACTGGATCCAGGAAAACTGCCTTCAATAGATGATTGCCACCTAATGATTTTTTTTTTTTCATTCTACTTATCTTGCAGTGGTGGCGTGTTTGCCAAATGAGTCACTGTCATTTCTGACTTGGCAAGGTTTGGTGGAATAGCTGTGATTTATGGGATAGTAATTCTCCACTCTTCCTATGGTGGATTTCTCCACCTTGCTGCATTACCACAGTTCAAATTCAGTTGAAGTTCTTTCATTGGAAGTTTTTACCAAGCAGAAATTCAGTGTCTTATTATCCTAGTTAGTTCAAAGTTTTCTTGGTGAGACCATCTCTAGTCTGAAGGTAAAGCCGGCAAAGGATCATCCCAATCAATTAAAAGCCCCAACATAACATCAATAACAATATACAACATCATGGCATTGATTGACATGGTATTGATTAACCAATATATTAATAGGAAAATGCAGGTGCTTAACTACATCCTGTGATTTCTTCATAGACATTTTAATTTTGGTTTATATTCAACCAGGTTCTATACACCTCAAAATGGCTATAGATTACTAGTCAGCTGTCTTGTGTCTATTTTCATTTTAGTATTTAGTATTTAGTGTTGAAGGAGGGGTTGGGGGAATCCCAGTGCCTATAACACTGTGCCACATAATGCAATACAATTAACAAAAAAAGAAAGAAAGAAATTCTCCACTCACGGAATTAGGGGCTACTTTCCTAGTTCTTTTTCTGCTTTGTTGATCTCTGAGTTTTCTGACCATTTAGATGATTTGAGACTTTTTTTTTTCTGAGACCATAATCTTCCTTGGATGAATAACCCTTGCAAACAGATTGGTAACTATGTGAGGTGCCTAAGCAGAGAGTAAGTCAGAGTAGCATCTGTGGTTCACTTTGGTCAAGTTACAAACATCAGAACTTATTAGGGTCACATATTGTCCCTATTCAGAATAAAACCTGGACTGTGTGGCCACAAGGGAACTAAGACGTAATGCCATGGTTGGATCGCTGCTATATTTCAAAACCAGACTCAGGTGGCTTCTTCAGCCACAGTTCAGCCTAGAGGTTGCATATTCACCAGGGCAGCCCACTGTCATTTATTCTGCAAGCATTTATGCTTCAGTGTTAGGTGGCACATGGTCACCACTTCCCAGCCACATTTGTCTTGAATAAGAAGAGTAGAAAGTTGTATTTTGACTTGGAGATACTTCGGTCTAGTTAATTGTTACAAATGTTTCTAAGAATTATGGAAGGACCTCCCTTGTGGCATCCAAATCCACTAGCTGTTGGTGGGGATTTTGCCACCAACATTAGGGGATGCCATGGCCATGGGAATTAAAACATACTGACCATTATTTCCCTATTGCTACACTTCTCACCATAGCCCTGGTCCCGAGTTGGCCCTCATGGGACTTCCTGCAATTCCATTAGCAACTGTCCTTCATTTATGGGGTAGAGTGTGACAAGGTATTATGCAGCAGGTACTGAACAACTCAGAATAATTAACATTTCTGCCTCCTTATCATTGCTTCACTGGGAGGCCTCCAGCTCCTCTCTGTCAGAGCCTGCAGAACATATTCAATAGGGTTTTGTGAGCTGTGGTTGCCTGAGTGTGCTCTGGAGCACTAGAACACCTCCCTTGCACCTGCCCTGACATACATTGAAACTGGACTTCCCTTGTTTTACAGAGTGACCTCCATTGCAGACCGGTTGAATGTCGATTTTGCCTTGATTCACAAAGAGCGAAAGAAGGCCAACGAGGTAGATCGCATGGTGCTCGTGGGAGACGTGAAGGATCGGGTGGCCATCCTGGTAGATGAAATGGCTGACACGTGTGGCACCATCTGTCATGCAGCTGACAAATGAGTGCATAGTGATGGGACTGATGGCTAGAAGTGAAAGATGCTGCCTGGACACCGTCAGCTGGCCAGTTCTTTCTGAAGGAATCACTCTTTGCTTAACTTGTGAAATAAATATTGAGCTCTCTTTCTTCTGTTGAAATATTACTTACCTAGATTATATAACAAAATTTACCATTTTGACTGTTTTTTTAGTTTTATTTGAAAGACAAAGCAAGAGACTTTGCTCAAGAATCATTGCCGTGACTGATTTAAAAAAAAATTTTTTTTTGAAAGATGGATTTACAGAGAGAAGGAGATACAGAAAGATTTTCCATGTGCTGGTTCACTCCCCAAATGTTTACAATGGCCAGAGTTGAGCCAATCCAAAGCTAGGAGCCTGGAATTTCTTCCAGGTCTCCCACATGTGTGCAGGGACCTAAGGACTTGAGCCAGTCTGTGTTGCTTTCCCAGGCCACAAAGTAAGGAGTGGGATTATAAGTGTTGCAGCCAGGACATGAACTGGTACCCCATTTGGGGTGCTGGCACCATAAGTGGAGGCTTAGCCTACAGTGTCACAGCATCAGTCCCAACCTTGTTTGCTTTTGATAGCTTATTTTAACAAGTTATCATAAAACTCCACAGCTCTGAACAGAAATAAATGCAGTACTTAAAGAGTTCATGAAAATGGAAGATAAGTATTTTGATGCAAAAAAAAAATTAAAAGCACTATACATATTTTCTGTACATTAAAGTTCATTATATTTGACCTTATTTATTTTCAAGTTGTTTTTCATGATAGAATTCCTTAGCTTTAGGGATTTCTCCTTCCACCTCCCCTACCCTCTTATTCTCTACTGTTTTCCCTTATATTGTAACAATAGTTATTGTAGTTTTAAAGATTTATTTATTTTCTTTGGAAAGGTAGATTTACAGAGAACAGAGATGGAGAGATCTTCCATCTGCTGGTTCACTCCCCAAATGGCCTCAATGGTTGGAGCAGAGCTGACCTGAAGCCAGGAACCAAGAGCTTCTTCCAGGTCTCCCACAGGTGCAGCACGTGGGTGAACCCAAGCACTTGGGCTGTCCTGCACTGCTTTCCCAGGCCATAGAAGAGAGCTGGATGGGAAATGAAGTGTGTTGTTCCACAGGAGCCATCCTGCACCTCCATCCAGGTCTCCCATAAGAATGACAGGAACCCTGGGGCCAGCATGGTGGCACAGCACGCTAATTCTCAATCTGTGGGGCTGGCATCCTATATGGACAGCTGTTTTGTGTCCTGGCTGCTTCGTTTCCAATCCAGCTCCCTGCTAACAAATGTGAAAAGAAATTTAGGTTGCTTGAATGGTCTCTGGCTTGGAAAAGTTTCCTCTTTCCATATCATCAGAGCATATCTTCTGAAGCTGTGGCTTCCAAAGCTGTGGCTTTACTGCATCATGGTAAATTCTGTGGCCATATAACAAAAACACTGGACAGTACTCCCCCCACGTATGCGTACAAGAAGTGCTCCTATGTGGACACAGCAACATAGCACGCAGTATCTATAAACCAAGAGATGAGGCCTCAGAGTGGAACGTACTTTGCACCCTGTCTTTAGCATTCCAACTTCCAGAACTGTGAGAAATGCATCGTGATTAAAGTCACCTGGGCAGTGATCATTTCTGATGGCAGCCCACCCAGACTTACACATCCTTCCTCCCTTGCTCACATTCTCCTCTGACAAGATTAATCCGAATCAACTCTCTTCTAGACTTCTCTCGGCTGGAGCCACCAGAGTTTATGCCATCTTAACACACAGAATCTTTTTGGGACCAGCCATTGCTCGCATCAATAATGCGTGCTTTGAAGCGGTGGTCGTCACCAACACCATACCTCAGGAGGACAAGATGAAGCAGTGCTCCAAGATCCAGGTAAGTAGGAGAGTGGCAGAGCAGGCCTTCATGGAGCAGGGAAAAGGTGCTTGTATTCCATGCATTCAGTGTCTGCACTCTCAAGATTGCCATCTTTGGTTTTGGGGGAACACGTTAGTCTGCCATCTGGACCTGTGATCTAAAAATTATTTAAAAAAAAAAAAACCTGTTTTAAAATGACAATTACTAAACCTCATTATCTCCTAGGCTGGCAGCTTCTCTATTGAACAGGCTCTGCAAGTGAGCCTCACACTCACTTCTCGTCTGTCCTAGGCATAATGGGAACCTTTAGATGAACCAGTTGTATACCACTTATGAGTTTAGTGTTTTTCAAAGTATTCCTAGATTTACAGTTCTTGTTCAAGAGTAGATTCTTTTGCTTCATCGAAGACATTTAACATCCTGGACCCAATATTTTTAAATGTAAATGCTTCCCTAAGCAGGTATTAGGTATTACAGTCTGATTGTCTTTGCAGTAAAACAATATGGCCTTCCACGTGTACAGTACACCATTAGCTTTCCTAAGCTATAGTTCTATATAGTTGAAGGACTGTTGTCATTCAGAAGGAGTTTGGTTGAAGATTTATTTACATATTTCCACCTGTTGCTATAGTCTTTGTGTCTGGGCCAGGCTGAAGCAGGAGGTTAATCTGAGTTTCCCACACAGATACAGGGGCCCAAGCATTTGGGTCATCTTGCTGCTTTCCTGGACACACCAGCAGGAAACTAGATCAGAAGTGGAGCAGCTAAGACTCAAGTGGATGGGATGCCAGCATTGAAGGTGGTGACTTACCTCTCCATGCCCCAATGCTGGCCCCTCAGGATTTTTTTTTTCAACTTAAAACAATATTTCCACTCATTTTTAAAATAATTATTCTATTTTGAAAGAACCTTGATGGAATTTATCTCTACAGAGAGAGACCATCCATCCACTGATTTACTCTCCAAATGGCTTCAGTTGTGGGAGCTGGGCTGGGCTGATCCACGTCTCCCATGTGCAGGAGCACAAGCACTTGGGCCATCCTCCACTGCTTTCCCAGACCATAAGCAGGGAGCTGGATTGGACTTGGAGAAGCCTGGACTCTGTCTGGTTCCTCTGAGGGATGCCGACTCCACAGGTGGCTGCTTTACTTGCTATACCACAGTGCCAGGCCCCCTTTCCATAATTAAGGATTTCAAAATGCCAGCCTACTGTCTTGTTGATGATCCTGAGTCAGGTTTTTCTCCATTAGCATGTGCACTCTGTTCCTAAGTGGTTACGTTGATGACGTTAGGAAGAGTAGGAGGCACATGTAGGGCAACTACATGGTGGGGCAGTTCTAGGAAGCAGAGCTCTTGCAGGGCTCAGTGGTGTCTCTAAGTTGGCCAGCCACCCTTACACAGACGGTACTGACCTGCAACCTTTCTTCCCTTTCTAGGTGATCGACATCTCCATGATCCTTGCAGAAGCTATCAGGAGAACTCACCATGGGGAATCTGTTTCCTACCTGTTCAGCCATGTCCCTTTGTAACAGTACAACTTCTGAGGCTCTTTCAAAATAAAAGCAACCCTACCCCTTGTTTTTCCCTTGGTATTTCAAGACATGTTTCAGATGAAGACCCAGCTTGCTCCAGTGTAGTTTTTTTCCATCCTATATCAGGAATATTGGAGCTTATCCTTAACATGAGGGAAAGATAGATTGAAAGATGACCTGCTGGGATTTCCCAGCCTTTGTCTCATTCTGCCTCCCTCAATGGAATTTGTCTTGAGCCTTGCAGCTTTAAGTTCAGCTCAGCTGCTGCAAGATTTAAGACTTGGGATGTTCAGATATGACTAGGGGATGCTCAGACTACTTTGCATGTGAAGGTTTCAGGGGTGTGTGTGTGTGTGTTCACACTAGCTAGCAACAAAGCCAACCCCTGTGACAAGCTCTTCAAGCTCTGTGCTAAATGATGAGTCTCAGGCAACCCCAATCCCAGGCAGGGTAGCTGAGCGGTCTCTAGGGAAGGAGTGGGCAGTTGAAATTGAGCAGCTGTTCAGTAGGATCTGAAGCGAGGTGGGATGGTACAGTGCTACAGGTGCAACTTGGGAGGAAGAAGCCTGACCCGTCACCATCTCACTTGACTGTGTAGGTTCAATTCTCCTTTGTATGTGTTCATTTGGACTTGACCTTCAGCCACCTTTTCCTTTTCCCTGGCCCAACACACTCTGGGCCCAAGTGGTGGTTTTACCATGTCTGCTGGAAATAAAACTTGCCTCCTGCTTTATGATTATTAACATTCCCCTGCCATAGCTTAATCTTCCTTAGCCTACTGCCACTGTGGTTGTAGGCTGCAGGTGATACTGTAGTGGCTTTGGATTGATTTAAGTATTTAATTTTTCAACTTCCTTCTTTGGATCTATTTGGCCTTCCAAATGCCCTGAGATATCTGTTCCAAGGAGATGATTTTCAATCCACTTCATCCAGAAACATTTTTAAGCTTTTATGCTGGGCCTGCTCCTGTGCTAGGAACTTGCAATCAGAGGTGAAACATAGAACTATCTTGGCTCACTACAGCACCTGTGTTTACAAATATAACAATGGCAGGGTCCATTCGCAGTGAGGACACCTGGGAAGTGGCTTGCCAACTCTAATAGGAGACAGGGAAGGCTTCACAGAGGAGGTGATACATGCACATGCTTAACCTTGAAGGAGAAGTGAAAGTTTGCTCTGCAGTGATGAGGTGGAGGGGGCATATTTAAGTAAAGGACACTGGCATTCACAAAAGTGTGATGCCCTGAAGCAGAATAGCATGATGAAAGAATTGTGAGGATATTTCATGGCTGGAATATAGCATGTGAGGTAAAGGAGCATCAAGAAATGAAGTGGAGAAACAGGAAGCAGATGGTAAAAAGCTTGGTATCCTTTTTGTAAATATTTATTTTCATTGTGAAGTCAGATATACAGAGGGGAGGAGAGAAAGAGGAACATCTTCCATCTCGTGATTCACTCCCCAAGTGACTGTAACAGCCAGAGCTGAGCAATCAGAAGCCATGAGCCTGGAGGCTCCCCTGGAACCCACCATGGGTGCAGCGTCCCAAGGCTTTGGGTCGTCCTCAAGTGTTTTCCCAGGCCAAAAGCAGGGGGCTGGATGGGAAACAGGGCTGCCTGGATTACAACCAGTACCCATATGGCATCTTGGCACATTCAAGGTGAGGACTTTAGCCTCTAGGCCACCATGCTGGGCCTGCTTGGTAGCCTTTATGATTATAACTGGCAAGTGGTCCTCAAAGTATGATCCCTGGATCATCATCATCATCAGGTGGAAAGTTGTAGAGATGTAAATCCTTGGGCCCCATCACAGCCCTACAGAATCGGAAGCCATGGAGCTAAAGCCCAGTGTTTGTGTTTTAATAAGTTCTCCAGAGGATTTCGATGTGTGAAAACCAATGTTTAAGGAAAATGATGCTTAAACTTTCTGCACATTAGAATTATCTGGGAAGCTTTGGAAAAAGAATTCTCTGCCCCAATCAAGACTGATTAAGTAAAAATCTATGTGTATAAAGTCCAAATATTGGAACTTTGTAGAATTTCGTAAGTGATTCTGATGTGCAACGAAGGTGACAAAATTCTGCTGCAGATTGGAGGCCAAAAACAACAAAAACTACGAAAAAATCCCAAATGAGGAGAAAGAATAAGGTTCTGTCCTCTTGGGCTCCACAAAACACAGCACAGTAATTGGATGACCCAGCTACGGTGTTGCGGCCAGCTCACTTGCAGGGCAGGCAATCCCTGGCATCCCAAGTTGCCCCCCTGTCAACTTCCATCCCTTGCCTGAGGGTTGCCCGGATCCATCACAGCATCCCGATGCAGGAGCAGCCGCCTGGCAGGTAGGGTGGCCCACAGCTGCCCCTGCTCCTGCTCCAAGCCTCCAGCCAGTCAAGAGCCAGCAAATGCCCAGCGCCTGGCATCCTGCTCTCCTGGCTTCCACAGGAACTAGGCGCAAGTGCAACCGAGAGCAAGTGTCTGCTGGGGAGGAGAGACTGGGGCGCCACCAGGACGACCCAGGAGCCAAGGAAAGCACATCGGAGCCAAGGAAAGCACACTGGGTGCAGTCCTTAGTTGGGGGAACACAGGGGCAGCATCCAGGCTCCTGGTCTAGACTTTCTGCTTGGGCCTCTGAGGTACACCAGGGTTGCTCTGGAGGCACTTTGGAGCACTGCATGCTGCCGCGACAGACGGTCAGGATAGATAGTTGGGGATGCACGATGGTAGCACGCCTGGATTCAGGTGAGGCCAAAGGGAAGAACCCCGTTTTCCCACAGCTGCAGTCCCCTGCGTGGCCCAGGGATCCGCAGAGTCCTGTCCATGCACAGGCTCGGGGAAGCCTTTGGTCTTGGGCTCCAGGGGGAAAAATTTTGCGAGAGAGGAAGGGGAGAGCAGGATCACTGTAGGGAACTCCTGGCTTCCAGCAATGTGGGGTTTCCCACCCAAAGTACAGCCCCATGCAGAGCAGCCCCGGAACATGCCCACGGACACAGGCGCACTCCTAAAGGTCCCTGTCCACAGCCTCTGTCTTCAGGAAGTTTTAAGTCCCTTCCTCACCTCTGGGGATGCTCCCTAGGAGTCGCATCCACCCCAGCCTCCTGGGCTGCTGAGAGCAATACACAGTGGTCCTGACAGCTCCACAAAGTGGTGAGCAGCAACCTGCCCCAGCCCCTCCTCCCACCGTGTCACTTTTACTGTCCACCTTTGTTTCCTAGCAACACGTGGTGTTTTCTTTCAATAAAAGATGAGCTGCAGACTATATTCAAGGTGTAAGTAATCCAAATGTCTTAACAACACAAATGTGAAAACTTTTGAGCTGTGTAAATGAACTAAAAATAACAAGAATAAACTGGTAACAAAAGTCCTGGGATAGGAAACAGAGAATGTCACAAAAAAAGCTCAAGAAACAAAATCTTACTCTCAAATTTCATGGGAAATATCAAGCCGTGGATCCTGAAAGCTCAGAGATAATGAAAGAGACCACACAGAAAATAAAACACTCAAATTCATCAAAATATTAACAAATAGAGTAATGACGAGACAATCCTAAAAGTGTCTAGAAAGAGCATATTACACAGATGCTAGCAATGTAAGAAAGAAGCTGAATTGAAATCAAAGTGTGGATTGCAGAAAGCAAGGCAGTGACATCTTCAACAGGCCAAGGAAAAAGTCACTAACTAAATACAAGAGGGAAACGTGCATTATGTTAACATAAGGGTTTCAACAGTTTTTGCACCAAATAAAACTTAGCTTTTATTCCACTTCCTTGAAACATTTTGAAGTAACCACATAGAAAATCGTTTGAAAAGAACAGTGAATGCAAACATTAAAATCCTGTTGATGCAAGCTAAAACAGTAGAGAGGAACCCTGTAGCAGTACAAGACTTCTTAAACAGAGAAAAGCAGAACATCAGTGATTTCAACTACTCTTAACATGTAAACAGAAAGCTAAATACAGAACAGCTAACAAAGAGGAAGAACAGGTATCAATGAATTGGCTAACCAAAAAGGAGAGAAATTTTCTTTGAAAACTTGATAAAATTGACAACTGCTTTATGTACTAATCAAGCAACAATCGATAGAATTCAGGTTAACCACATCAAGAATTCCACATGTGACATTATCAAGAGCATCACAGTCATAATAAAAGCAATGAATTCTTCACTTAGTTTAAGTGGATGCATTCCTTATAAAACAAAGCATCAAGTTGGACTGGTAGAAACAGAATATCTGCACAATGTGTATTCATTAACATGAATTTGAAATAAGAGAAAAATACTCTCCAGGCAAACTCGAGGCCCAGAAAACTTCAGTACTCAGTCCTAACAAAGATTTCAGGAAACAGAAACAATGAGGAAATAAGATCAACTATCCAGTATCTATTCCAAAATGCAAGAGGAAAGACACTTGCTGAAAACCCTTGCTGAGTATACATGATTCTGTTTTGTAAAACATGAGACACATCTTACAAGAAAAGAGAAATCTGGAACATTATTTCTCATGGCCATAGAAACAAATATAAAAGATAAAATATAAACATATCAAAGATAACAATAATAAAAGTATGTCATGGCCAAAATAAATCCAAGCTTTGTACAATATTTTCAGTCAGCTTAAATTAACGCTTTAACTGATTGAAAGAGATTGTCTTAAGACATAGACAAAAGAGTTTTCGGCAAGATTCAGTGTATATTCAGGATGTAATTATTGGACAAAACTAGTGCGCAAATGAGGTTTCTGATGATGAATAGCTTTTGAGGAGCGATCGCCCTTGATGATGAAAGTGTGCTGTCTGTGAATCCAGGAGGAGAATGGTGTGTGCTGCTACTTGGTAAATGACTTCAACACTTAGTGGACATTTTATTCAGGGCATTAAGGTAGGCAAGGAAAACGAAAGAGATACTTCTAATAAAAATACAATGGTGTTTATAATCCATTACATAGTTGTGTGTATAAAATTAAGGAACCATACTTTTTTTTTTAGAGATTTATTCTATTTTAATTGGAAAGGCAAATATACAGAGAGGAGAGACAGATTCACTCCCCAAGTGAGCGCAACGGCCGATGCTATGCTGATCTGAAGCCAGGAGCCTCTTCCGGGTCTCCCACATGGGGGCAGGGTCCCAAAACTGTGGGCTGTCCTTGACTGCTTTCCCGGGCCACAAGCAGGGAGCTGGATGGGAAGTGGGGCCACAGGGATTAGAACCGGCGCCCATATGGGATCCCAGGCGTGCAAGGTGAGGACCTTAACCACTGCGCCATCACGCCGGGCCCAGGAACCCTACATTTTATAACAATCAACACAGTAACAGCAGGTTACACACTGTAATGCACGGCAGAATTTCATTTCCTGTTATAGTTTATAAATGAAAAAGAAATCTGAAATTAATATTACATATTATGTCATAAAATATTTTAAGAAGCTTTTGGCATAAATCTACTGAAAATGACAGTATTTTCCTGAGAGAAATTGAAAAGGGCCTTTGACTATTGAATTGGGTCAATCATGGCCCGGAAGGCATTGCACTTCTTAGATGTACATTATCTCCAAGGAGATCCGGGTGCCATCTGTAGCCAGTGGAGAGCTTTTAAGGAGCTTCTGAGAAGTTAACAAGTGATGCTGAAATGAATATATGAGTGGGAAAGGCCTAAGATACTGAAAATAAGTGGGAAAAGAAGAAAGCATTTGATAAATTTTGAAACTGATTTCTTGGATTAATGTAAAAGCACCAGTGATCAAAGCATTATGATATTGGTTTTAGTACAAATAGGACTATGACATGAAAAAACACGTTCACTGTTAGTTGGTTTTTTGAATCAGGTACCAAAGGTTTTTTTTTTGTTTGTTTGTTATTAACATTGTATTATGTGATACAGTTTTATAGGCACTGGGGATTCTCCCCACCCCTCCCATATCCCTCCCCCCATGGTGGATTCCTCCACCTTGCTGCATAACCACAGTTCAAGTTCAGTTGAGATTCCTTCCTTGCAAGCATATACCTAGCATAAAGTCCAGCGTCTTATTGTCCAGATAAGTTCAGTGGCCTCTTGGGGAAGGTACCAAAGTTATACTGTGCTAACGGATAACCTTTTTTTTTCTTTAAAATTTAGTAATTTTTATTGGAAAGTCAGATTTATGGAGAGAAGAAGACAGAGAAATATGTTTCATTGCTGGTTCACTCCCCAAATGGCTGCAACAGCTGGAGCTGATCTGATCGAAACCAGGAGCCAAAGCCTCTTCCAGGTCTCCCACATGGGTGTAGTATCCCAAGGATTTAGGCCATCCTCCACTGCTTTTCCAGGGTCCAAACAGGGAACTGCATAGGAAATAGGGCAGCCAGAACTTGAACTGGCACCCATAACATCCTGATGCTTGAGGGTGAAGGATCAGCCAACTGAGCAATCACACTGGGCCAGGGTACTTTTTGTAGATAAACCTGGAACATGGCTGTTACAGAAAACAGAGCAACCTTTATCAGTATCTCCCAACAATTACATGTCTTTTGAATCATGGATGCAAAATATAAGTTAACCTTATTAATTTTATAAAGAAAACAGATGAAATTTTGGAAAACTTGGAACAATCAGTTTATAGAGAAGGCACATTAACCATTAAAAAGCAATAAATGACAGACACTACATAATTGTACCATAAAGTTAAAAATTAAAAAAAGAGAGAGAGGAAGATTTTCCATCCTCTGGTTCACTCTCCAGGTGACTTCAGTAGTCAGATCTAGGTTGATCTAAAGCTGGGAGCCAGGACCTTCCTCTAGGACTCCCCTGGGTAGCAGGGCCCAATGACTCAGGCTATCCTCCACTGCTTTCCCACACCATAAACAGGAAACTGGATCAGAAGTGGTACAGCTGGGACATGAACCAACACCTATATGGGATGCCAATACTTACAGGTGAATGATTAACCTGTTATGCCACCATGCCAGTCCCTCAAGCCTCCAATGCAGTAGCCTTGCATGGGTTGGGATCCCATACCGGTGCCAGTTCTAATCCTAACCATCCTGTTTCCCATCAAACTCCCTGCTTGTGGCCTGGGAAAGCAATTGAGGACAGCCCAAACCCTTGGGACCCTGCACCCACATGCGAGACCTGGAAGAGCTCCTGGCTCGTGGCTTCAGATGGGCTCAGTTCCAGCCATTGCGATCACTTGGGGAGTGAACCATCGGATGGAAGATCTTCTTGTATGTCTCTCCTCCTCCCTGTATATCCGCTTTTGCAATAAAAATGAATGAATGACTCAATCAATCAATCACTCAATAAATAAATAAATCTTTTTTAAAAAGGTATTAAATAAGGTCCTCAGTGCATCTTTCCCCTTGGTCTCCAGGGCCCAGTGCAGCGAAGAGCCCCAGGCCTCGCCCGGTGTGCAGAACTTACCTGGGCGAGGAAAGGAAGCAAAGCTGGGCGCCCTGGGGTCAGGGAGGAGGAAGAAAAGGGTCCCTGATGATGGGGCATCCAGCAGAGGGATCCTGTGTGGGGCTGACGCGGAAGGGTTGGCCGCATGGTCACTTCCTGCGAGGTTCTGTGGCCCCGCACCCTCAGTCAGGGAAGAGGTGGAGGAATTGTGAAGTGGGCTGAGTGGGAGAACCTGGGAAACTCTCCTAGTGGGTCGTAACTCTCACTAATAAGCACATGGTCCAGGCCTGGGGTCGGGCAAGTTGGGCAAAGAAGCTCCAACTGTTGGCTAATGTGTGGATTGGTTAGGGAAAGGGTGGACCAGGCAAGGCCAAGACAAGCCTTGGCTCACCAGCAAGAACAGGAATCAGGCTGGAGCACAGGTCATGCCAAGCTGCCAAGCTAGGCTCTGGTTTGCATGACCCAGGGAAGCCAAGCTACAGAATCTAAGGCAAAGGCCAAGACAGGTGAGGGGCTATGCCAAGCTGGATTAGAGCAACCACTGGCATGTGTGTGATCTATGGCTGGGAACAGGCATGTTTGGGGAGCTAAGAGGACACCCAGGCTGGGTTGAGGCTCCCATTGGTGTGTGCCGGGGCTGGAGTCGGGGCTGTGTTCTGGTTTGGATATGGCTGCAGTGTCCCTTGGCACAAGTGTGGATTAGGGCTGGCTGCACTGAGCCGGGATAGACTCTAGTACTGACTGGTACTCTAGAGGACCAAGGTAGATGTAGGACGAGCTATGTTAGGTCTCTGTCACTACTGAGCCACGCGTAAGCTATGTCTGAGTGAGGACAAGCCTTGGCTGGGCTGAAACATCCAACAGTAAGAACCAGAACAGGTTGAACACCAATCAAGAAAGGCCACTGTTCCTGCTAGGACAAGAGGTGGACTAAATAGGGTTGCCCCATGGACCCACCGGTATGTGTGAGATCTGGCACTGGGAGAGGTTCTGCTGGAGGATCCTAGAAAACTCCTCTGGCAGAACAGAGTTCCTGCAGGTGAGGGCAAGAACCATGACAGGGAGCAGCCCAGACCAGGCAGTGAAAAGTGCCCACCGGCATACATTTGGCATAGGTTGGGGGCAGACAAGGGTGAACCAGTTCACATCACCCACTTGCGAATCAGAGCATTGGAATAGAGTGTGGGAGGGACCGGGTTCAGTTGCAACCCATACCATTATGCATAAGGGCTAGGACTAGGTGCCGGCTGGGCTGGGCTAACTTCCATCCTTAACTCCTTCCAGACAGGATGCTCCCCCCGGTCCCGCCTACTCTTCACCCCACCCACCTGGAGGAGGTACAGAGCACTGAGACCCTGCCCCCAAGAGCAGGAGAGTGGGGAGGTTGGCCTGGAATGGAGATGGGGGTGGGGAAAGGAGCTGCAGGACCACCCCTTATCTGCCAGGGCCTAGCTGCTGGCGCTGGGAGCAAGACAGAGATTTTCCATTTCTTGCTGTTTCCCTGAATGGCTGCATTGCCCAAGGCTGAGCCAGACCGAAACCAGGAGCTCCAATTGCTTTCCCGGGACATTCCATTTCTTTGGCTTTGCATGGTGCCACTTCCTGCTTGCATTCATGAGCATGCTCAATGGCCTGACTGCCCAGGAATGTGTATTTTGCACAATTGCTCAGGGACCCCTGCATTTTCTCCCACTGGCAAGCAGGAGTCTCCGGGAACTCCCTCACCTTAGGGCCTGGCTAGCACGGACTAATGCCAGGATCATCACTAGGGACCACTCCTGCCTGAGATCAGAGATGCCCAGGGTTGCTTGTTTGATTCTGCTTTGGAGTTGAGATTGCTTTTTAAAAACAGCAACAACAAATCTGTTTCACGGCTGGTGCAGTGGCATAGCAAGCTATTCCTCTGCCTGTGGCACAGGCATCCCATCTAGGCCCCAGCTCACATCCCAGCTGCTCCACTTCTCATGCAGTTCCCTGCCTGTGGCCTGGGAAAGCAACACCTTAGGACCCTGTACCCACATGGGAGACCCAGACCAAACTCCTGGGTCCCAACTTTAGACCAGCCCAGCTCTGACTGTGTAGCAATTTGGGGCATAAAACAACAGAGGGAGGATCTCTCTTTCTCTTCTTCTCTCTGGAACTATAAATAAATCTTTTGAAAATAAATAAATTTGTTCCAAAGGCAGAGAGAGCTGGCTGGGTGCAATCCACTAGTTCATTCCCTACGTGCCTGTGAGGCCTGGGGCCAGGCTGGCAGATCCAGGGCTCCGGATGGCAGGCACCCAACAGGTGGCTGCACCACCTGCTGCCTCCCAAGGTGTACCTTAGCCAGTGGCTGGGGGTCAGAAGCCACATGGGTGCACATTGAGCCCAGATACTCCCACATGGGACACAGACGTCTCTACTGCTATGCCAAATGCCCACCCAAGACAGCTTTATTTTCAACACAGCTTCTTTCTGATGGCTGTGTGAAGGAAACTTCCACACTCTCAAATTCCCTTCCACATTCCCTGGGCTGCCCCGCTGTGCATCCCACCCCGCCACCCAACCCACACACCTGAGGCTGACCCTGGCTCTCATCCAGCCAGTGCTTATTGAGCACCTGCTGTGTGCATGGCTGGGCAAGGAAGCAGGAGCCTGTGGGGCAGAAAGCTCTTGTCCTCAGGCCCAAACCCTGGCAGGGGGTGAGGGAAGGCCAGAGTAGTACTTCTGGTCTGGGGCAGGTTAGCAGGGCATCCCTGACTGCCCCCACCAACACCCCGGGGACCATCTCTCTGTCCCCCACAGCGGTGTGGCCAGTTGCGGAAGGGGACTGTGCTGCTGGCTGACAATGTCATCTTACCAGGGAGCCCATACTTCCTGGCACACGTGCATGGAAGCAGCAGCTTCAAATACACCCACTACAGCTCATTCCTGGAGTACCTGTTGGTGGTGGATGGGCTGGAGAAGGCCATCTATGTGGGCTCAGGTGTGACCTCAACCATGCACCCTGCTCTGGGTCTGTCTGCCAAGTTGGTCCCTGGCAACCCCGCTTCTGTTGCTGCCACCTGGGTATCTGCCTTCAAGTGCCAGGCATACTTAGTGCCTGAAAGTCCTGGGCCCTGGCCACACCTGCCACACTAATGCTGTGAGAGCAGTGAACAAAGGGATGCCAGCAGGATGATGACTGGGCCCAGCCAGTGGTGCTCCCATCTGGACTCTGGGCTCCTGAGACACAGGCCTGGCAGGCTCAGGAGCTGCACCTGCAAATGGTCTGGCCTTGTCCTCCAGCTGTCCTTCAGGTGCCTGCCAGCAGGTGGCAGCAGAGTGCCTCAGCCACAGCTCCACTTCCCAGCCCCTGCCCTTCTGACAGAATGAATTCTAACCCCTTGACTGTGCAGCTATAACCCCCTTGGACACAACTGCATACCAGGGAAATTAAAGATCTAACATTTCAATAGAGGGTGGCAGCTCGGTCCATTCCTGATCTCTGAGCCCTCACATGCTGCAAACCTGCCCCTGCCTGGCTGCCTGTGATGGGGGGTGGTTGCTGCAGGTAGACCCTTGGTTGGCTTCCCCCCTGCCCTGGGGTGGCCCAGCTGATCCTGGGCACCACAAGAGCCCTGCTCAGTCCCGCTCCTCCTGTGACCTGGCTGGTGGCACCTGCTAGCCCCAATGGGGTCAGCTGCCCGCCCAGTGATCCAGCATCCATGCCTTTCCTCCTGGCACATGCCTGGGGCAGTGGACACAGGGCCGTACCCAGCCCCACTGGGCACAGGAGCAGCTCGCTCCACCTGCTTTGCTTCCGGAAGAGGAAGCTGACCCAGACTCAACTTTCTCTCCACCATCCAGGGGATGGCAGCTGACCAAGGGCCTGCCCCACCCAGGGTCATGAACCTGCTGGGCTCCTGCTGACCGCTATGTGCCCACACTGCCGGAGGGCCCATAGCAAAGAGGAGCTACCGTGGACAGGTGTTCTGTCCCCAAGGGGCACACTCCCCCTTCGAGCTCATTGACCAGAAATGACCCGAGTTCCAGAGTCCTGGGGGGGGGGGAGCCTTTGTTTGCCCGGGCCCCGAGGGCTCATGGGAAACTGTGTGTCCCTTATCCTTATGCTTGTTGGAACTGGGAGGTCCAGCAAAATGGTTTCTGTTTTGTTTGTTTGTTTTAATTATTTTATTCTACTGCATTTTAAAGAATTGTAAAATGCACAAAATTTATCCTTTCGCATTGTAACCATCCTCAAATGTACCACTGAGAGCCATTCAACCTTGTGGAGCAAAAACATCCCCACCTCTGAGCCTGACCTGGGCATTGCCTGTCCCTCAACCTGGAAATTCAGGTGAGGAGGGACTGGCTATGGTCCCCCATCCAGGTTGTGGGGCCGCCATGCTGGCCACCATGGGACAGTAGCCTTGGTCACAGGAGGTGGGACTGGTATAGAGTAGGGATCAGGTGCCCCAGCCTTCCCTGCCTGGGGTAGGGCAGAGGTGGCCTGGCCCAGGTGGGTCTGCGGTGGGAGCTTGGGCCATGTCCAGGATGCACAGCCAGTACATGCCTGGTGCAGCTCCGTCCCCTCTCCCACTCTGTTCTGTACCCTGTGGCCCTGGGCACTTCAGGAAGCTAAGGGGCTGATTGTGGCTGGTGGATCTGAGGTGTAAGGTGCTGGCCTCCTGGCCGGCAGAGGCCTGGCTCTGCTTACAAGCCTCTGCCCTGCCACCCTTGGGGACTCAGCCTTGGGAACTGCACCCTGCTGGGCTCAGCCCACTCAGGGACACCACAGCTGGGCAGACCCTCGCCCCTCGCGGGACCTCGCCATGGGGATGGGAGAGAGAATCACCCCCACACCTCTGCCGTCCAGGCAAGTGGACCGAGCCTGGCTTGGCCATGGCGGGCCTGGGGCGGGGACAACTCTGCAGGAAACCGCATTTAGAGACACTGATTTGCGTGAGTTTCCTGCAAATCCACACGGGAAGTTTACCAGGAACGCTCATTCTGATAAACCGACTCAAGCCAAAACAAACTCCTTCCCGTCTGTGCAAAGTCCCCACAGGGCGCGTGGAGGCGGCGGGGCGGGAAGGACGGGTAGAAGCTCATTCCAAGTCCCCGCGGCCACAGGCGCCGCGTCCAGAGGTCCAGGCAGGGCTCGGGCCTTGGCACGGGGCGCGCTTCCCTCGGCCGGGTCCTTCCTCAGCTCCGCAGTCGGGCCCCGAGCAGGGGAGAGCCGGCTTCCACGCCTTTCCCTGTGGGGAGGCCAGGGGGCCCGAGCAGGGGCAGGCTTCCGGCCTGGAAGGTCGCAGGTCACCACAGCCCAGTGTGCCGCAGGGCAGCCATTGCTGACCGAAACGGCTGGGGCAGAGAAGGGTACCCCAGCCCCCGCCAAGCCACGCCCGCCTAGCCACGCCCCTCCCAAGACCTTTGACCTCACGCCCTGTCCCACCCTGTTGACACAACACTTCTATTAACCCAGCCACGCCCCTTTCCCACGCCGCCCTCCCAATCTCGCCAACAACCCTGTCTGCACCACGCCCCTTTCAGGTCTGCCCCGCCCCATTCTAGCCCCGCCATGAACCAACTTCTACCATTCCACGCCCTTTTCCAGCCTGTCTGCCTCACACATCCATCATTCCCTGCCACGCCCCCTTTAGCCACGCCCATGGCCACCCAAACTCAGCCACTCTACCATTTTCTTTTAAATAATCTTAGTTTATTAGGGTACAAAGGGTCAAGGGCTACAGGGTGAAAGTGGGTAATATCATTGTTTCTACACCATTATAATCATTTTGCCCTGTATCGGGGTTAGGGGAGTAACAAAGTGAAAAGCCCCATCCAACGTCCCGCCAACCCCTATCCCCAACATGAGGCGCTCTCCAAGGGTCCTGCTCAAACAGTTTTGATAGTTCATCAGTTCTGGATTGCTGCCAATCACACCGTCCCAACCGCAATTAAACCTATTCAGATTCCACTGGCTGACAGTCTCTTGATGGTTGGGGTTCCAAGATCAGCAGTTTTCGATTGAGTCTGAGCCACACCACCATTAAGCTCCGCCCTGACTTTGCCACGCCCAAACTTCGCCCCGCCCAACCTGCCAGGCTCAGTCCCAGGTCCCTCCCCCTGTGGGCGGTGCCAGCCGCTGCTGACCACCAGCAGCATGCAGCCTTGCTGTCTGTCTGCATCTGCAGCTGCTTCCAAGAGCATGGGGGACAGCAAGGAGATCCGCATCCTGCACCAGGATCGACACTCAGCCTGAGGACCCGGAGAGCTTGCTGCAGACCATTGACGCCTTCTGCTCGCAGGAGCCAACCATGATTGTGGGCAAAATAAAGGTGAGAGTCTTGGCAGACAGAGGGCACGGACATGGTCACTGGGGAGGGCTGGGGTCCTCAGGCTAGGGCTGGGGGAACCTGTTGTCACCTTGTCTCTGGGATTGTGGCTGCACCCAGGCCAGGGCGAGGGAATGGACTGGAGCTCCGTGGGCCCAGCAACAGGTCCAGAGCCCGCCCCCTGGACAGAGATTGTGCAGCCTGCAGATCGGCCTCCTGTGCCCCAGCCTGCACCCAGACCACTGTCCACATGGATAAAGTCTGCCCAGGGGAAACACGGACCACCGTGGTGTCCACCAACATCAGTCTCCAGGGCTCCTCAGCACCCTGGGTTCAGGAGCTCCTGCACCAGGTGGGTATGAGTGGTGGGTGCGGCTCCTTCTGATCTCTGGACATGAGTCATGGGGCCAGCCTGGCAGGTTCTCCCTGGCTCTCTTGTTGGCCTTGAATTCCAGGGTGGACATAGGCATCTTAGCTGCAGCCCCTGGGTGTGGTGACGGGGACAGCCCCTGCTGGTCATCCCACACCCCAGTGAGGGGCACCATATGTAGCTTCCAGTGCTGGGGAGACACTATGGTAGGACACAGGGATAAGGTGCACAGCGGAACCAGGGGCTGGGAGTTAGGGGAGCGAGGCAGCAGGTCTCACTGGAGAGAAGGAACTGGGTCAGGCACCTGCCACGCTCCAATGCCCTCAAGCCACCCTCTGCTGCCTCTGCCCCTTGCAGGAGAGATTGTGGATGCGGTGATGTGGGAGTATCGCCCCTGTCTGCTGCTGGAGCTGGGGGCTACTGTGGCTACTCGGCCATGCGCATGGCCCACCTGCTGCCCCCAGGTAGGCAGCTGTTCACCGTGGAAATCAACCCTGACTTTGCTGCCATCACCCAGCAGATGCTGGACTTTGCCGGCCTGCAAGACAAGGTGCAGTTTCTCTGACCCACGTGGCCAATGTGGGCTTCGATTTATGGTCCCTTCCCAAGATTAGGGGAGTAGCGAGACTGGACTAGAGCTTTGGTGGGGAGGATGGGTTGCAGCTGTGCCCAGCTGGTACCCAGGGAAGAAAGGACTGCAGCTGTGCCCAGTTGTTGCCCTAGGAGGTGTCAACAGTCACTGTTACAGGTTACCATGCTGCTGGGGCATCCCAGGACCTCCTCCCTCAGCTGAAGCAGCAGCATGATGTGGACGCCCTGAACATGGCGTTCCTGAACCACTGGAAGGAGTGCTACCTGCCAGACACACTGCTGCTGGAGGGTGAGGCCAGCCATGACTGGAACACCACCCAGGTGTCCCACGTGACTGCAGGTGCCCTAGTTCTTGAACCATCCTCCACTGCTTTCCCAGGATCATTTGCAGGGAGTCTGATCAGAAGTGGAGCAGCCAGTGCCCAAGTGGGGTGGCAGCATCCCAGGCAGGGGCTTCCCATGTTGTGCTCCAACACCAGCCCCTAGTTCTTAACTTCCTGCTTTACTATTTCGAAAGCAGGATACAAAAAGAGAGAAAAAAAATCTTCCATCCTCTGGTTTACTCCCCAGATGACCTGCAACAGCCAAGGCTGGAACTGGCTGAAGTCAAGAACCATGAACTCCACCTGGGGTTCTCATGTGGGCATGCCTGACCCTACCCTGCCCCAAGGGCCATCTGTCTCTGTCCCCTGCAGCAGTGTGGCCTGTTGCAGAAGGGGATGGTGCTGTTGGCCAACAATGTCATCTGCCCAGGAACCCCAGACTTCCTGGCGCACATGCGTGGAAGCAGCATCTTCAAGTGCACCCACTACAGTGCCATGTTGGAACACATCCAGGTGGTGGATGGGCTGGTGAAGGCCATCTGTGTGCGCCCAGATGGTCCAGCATGACCTCAACCATGCACCCTGCCCTTGGTCCCTCCACCAAGCTGGCCCCTGCCAACCCTGCTTCTGCTGCTGCCTGGGGTATCTGCCGTCAAGTGCCAGGCACAGCCTGAAGAGCCTGGGCCCTGGCCACACCTCCTCCCCATGCTATAGCTTGGAGCACCTAGCAACCATGCCTTGGACCCAAGTCCTCCAGGTTCTCGCCAGCAGGTGGCAGCAGAGTGCCTCAGCCACAGCTCCACTTTCCAGCCCTGTCTGCACCTCTTTACTCAGTCCAGGCAGCAGGAATCACCTTGGACGCAAACTGCATACTGTGGAAATTAAAAATCTAATATTTCAGTAGAAGATGGCAGCTCAGTCCCGTTCTCCTCGGCCCCCCCTTGCTGCAATCCCACCCACTTTGCTGCCTGTTCTGGGTGCTGGATATTCTGGGTGGGCCCTTGGCTGGCCATTCCTGGTCAGCCCACCTGAACCTGGGTATTGCTAGTGGCCTGATCAGGGGAATCTGAAGCCCCTTCCTCCCCGCCTCCTTCTAGGCACAACTGTCCACCCAGGAAGCCCAAGCAAGGCAGGCAGTAAGCCAGCCTCCACAGCCAGCCTCCTAGCAGGTGCTAGGGTAAAATGGTTCCTCCTTACCCAGAGGCCCAGCTGGTGGTTAACCAAACTCCTCTGACCCTTCAAACCCACCTTGTCTGCCAGGTCTTCCAGACCCCATACCCACTTGTCACACATGTGGTCACCACCTCTGAGGTGCCCCAAAGTCTTAACAGGGATCCAGTTTCCAGACTAGACCCAGAGAGCAACCCTGTCTGCGTTGGGCCCAGCTGTGGCTGCACCGATTCTGGGCTTGAGGCCACAATCACCCTCCCAATGTGGATCAGCGTGGGCGCAGCAGGTGCAGCCCTGCATGTGGGTGTGTCCATCCCATCCACCACCCAGCCTTCAGAGCCCAGATGGGAGCCGGCAGCCCACAAGAGACAGAAGACACAAGTTGCTCGGTTGGTGCTTCTTTAAATCATTTATTTTCTTAAAAAAAAAATTTAGATGTGTACCAGTAGTCTTATTTTGGTTTCATTTAAATGCTCATCTTCAGTGTTATAATGTTTCTTCAGTTTCCAAAGTATAAACAGCAGGCACCGAACAGCAGCATCACTGCCATCACCCCAAAGTCAGCCCCGGAAGGCACTCCTTGAGCTTCCGGGGAGGCGGACACGTGGGCGGCATGCCGGCTCCCCCACACCATTCAACAGGCAGGGCAGGGAACAAACCAGCCAGACCAGCTCTGACTTCCCAACATGCAAGCACACACACACACACACACACACACACACACACACACACACACACACACACACACACACACTGGGCAACTTTCCTGCTGGTCCCCAACAAGCCTCCTGTGCCCCCTTCCTGAGCCCCACCTGTCCCACATTCCTGAGGTGGCCTGCTCTTCTGCACCCTTTCTTGCAGCTCCTTGGAACACAGCACTAGGTCAGGGAGCAGGGTGAGTAGGGGGTGCAGGGAAGTAGGGATGTGACACGGTGGAAGGGGGTGTCACCCTGATGCCAGGAGGCTCCAAGCTCCACAGCAGGTGTTGCTCAGGTCGGCCCTTTTGCTGGAGATCTAGTCCCTAGGAGCCCATGGCTGGGCCCAGGCCCTATGGAAGGAGAGGCAGAGGGAGGAGGGCATTGCAGCTGCATGCATTTGCAGTGCTGGGAGAGGGACAGGGCAGGACAGCGTGTAAGCAAGCGTGCAGTTTCAGGGACTGATGCAGACACCAGATGGATGAGCTTGGTCCAGGAATGGCATGGGTTGACCCTCGGGGTCTCAGGCCTGGAGCTAGCAGGTGTATGGGGACCCTCCCTGCTTGATCCATGCCCTTAGCCCCCAGAGGTGGCCTTCCCTGAGCTAAATTTGTGTGTGGGTGAGTGAGGGGTGGTGCTGACAGGGGCACACAGGGAGAACAGAGCATGAAGCCAGCAGCAAATATTATGAGAAACCCCGGCCAGAGGAGGAAGGTGCTAGTGAGATGAACTGCCAGGGCAGAGAACAACATACCAGGCATTCAAGCTAGACCCAGGAGTCAACAGGCTGAGGCTTAGTGTCCCCCATGGCGTCCACCAGCCTGCCCAAGGGCCTCCTGGGCCTGGGGGCAGGAGCCTTCCTTCTGGGGTGGGGCTGCAGCAGTCACGCAGGCACTGCGGGTGGGTGAGTGGGCGGGCAGGAGCAGAGCATCGTTAAGAGGTAGAACACAGAAGTTAAGTTAGTGGGGAGGAAACTGGGGGAGGGGCCTGAGGATGAGTTCACTGCCACAGTGCCAAAAGGGAGCTGAGCTGGCTGAAGCTGGCGAGTGCACTAGCCTGTGAGTTAAGCCAGGAGAACTGGCGTGGAGCATGTGGGGGGCCTCGCCTAGCACACACATGCAGAGAAAGGCATAGGCGAGCTGGCTAGACTCCCCCATTCCCAGACCCTGCTCTCCTTCCCAGCAAGGGTGGACAGTCCAGCTGTGCTCCCTGGTGCCCAATGGCCCAGGGCTCAGGACTTCAGGACTGCAACTGGATGAGCTTGAGGAGGGAAGGGTGCACCCATCCCTTCCCCTGGCAGCCAATCACTACTCACTTTCAATGGCTTCTTTTCAGAGGCCTCCCCTATCGGGGGTCCTCCCGTCCCACGGAAGAAATCACCCGAAACTTGAGAGAGTCTCCGAGGCGCTTTATTCCGATCTTCCGTTGTGTCCGTTCACTCCGTTGTGTCCATTAAGCCCGTTACGCTCCAGCCCCTCCCCCGCCAAGCCCCCCGCTTAACTGTCAAACCTGACCAATCAACTTAAAGATAACCAAGGCACACTAATCAGGTCAAAGGGCCAATCACAGGGCAGGAAATGGTCAGTGCCCCCAACACTCCCCCATGGCGTCACTACCGTGGGCCCTGCGTTCTCTACGGTCCACCGTGGTGTAGCGGTCTGGGGACAGCAGAGCAGAGGACTATGGCGGGGCACTGTAGGAGCTTGCCAGCACCTGCTGTCGACACTCCCACCGGCCCCTAAATGGGGTAGGGCTGTGGCTGGGCACCGGTCGTCCAGCCAGCAGGCCTTCCCAGCATCAGCCTAGGGCCTCCCATCTGCCTCCCTCCTTTCCACGATCCCTCCCACCTGTCCACCCTTCTTCCCAGAAGCCCCACAGCACCTGCACTCACCCAGTGGGCCACGTATGTCCAGAGGAATCACTTCCAAGCTACCTGCCTTCTTGCTCTCTGCAAGGGTGAGAGCAGGTGTGAGCTGTGGGCTGCCAAGATGGGCTGGGCATCCTTTGCTGCCCACTTCTTGGCACCCCTGCCTGGCCAGCAATGCCCCACCCCCACCCCAGCAGTGGTACCCAAGCAGGTGGTACGTGACCAAGAATCCCCAGGGAGCAGTGATCCAGGTCCCCAGGCCACGCAGAGTCTGGTCTCTCTTCTCCACCACCTTACCACCTGTCAGCCTCTCTCACCCAGGCCCTTGACCACCAATGGCAGCGTGCTGTCATCGAAGCCCTCCCGGGCTCTGTGCTCCCTTAGGCACCTTGCTGGCTACCTCAGCAGCCGAGAAACCACTAGGTATAGACACAACATGGGGGTGAGGTCGCAACACCTTTTCCTGTGGCTGGGACTTGAGCTGGCAGAGGGGAGAGCAGCCCGCACTTGGACACGCCTCCCTTATCAGAACCCTCCCTGAAACCCATCCACCTGCTAACCAGCCCACCTGCCAGCTAGCCCTGCCCACCCCATGCACCTGTTAGCACAGAGAGCACACCACGAGCCTGCAGGAACCATCAGCCATTGTCCAGGCTGTGGGACACGATTTCGTGGATGGTGTTGAGCATGGCCACCACTGTGTCTTCCTCCAGGGTGCAGGGTAGCTTGCGCATTGCTCACTTTTGCACCAGCTCTGCCATGGCCTAGCTCCCTAGGCAGGCCAGGAAGCAAAGACAGGTGTTAGGACACCCTCAGGCCTGTCCCTACAGGAAAAACAGTGTTCCTGTTGTGTGGAAGTGGGTGAGGGACAGTGACAGGAGGGCCCCAGGACATCACGCTGCCATGAGAGCTCCAGAATCACCCATCCTCCACCGCCCTCCCTGCCCCAAGCGTCTCAGCCTGCCGGCTCTTCTCTCACCAATGAGGTCTTTGTTGTGCCTGTCCAGCGAGATGTTCTGCAGTGCGATGGACACGGCCCACACCACCTTGTCTGTCTCAGACTGCAGCAGCTCCACCAGCACCGGGAGCCTGCTCTCCTTGCGCACCATGGTGCAGATGTAGGTGGCTCACTGTGGCAGCTGCTGGGGGATGGAATGCTTAGCGCATCTTGCTCCCTAGACCCCGGCTGTCCCCACCAGCTGGGCTGTACTGTAATCCCCACGCCCGCAGTTCAAGGGCCACTCCTCCCTCCTCCTATTGCCCAGCGGTGGGGTCCCAAGCCTGAGCAGTGCCCAGGGCAGGCCTCCCATCTCACCATCCAATTGCCAGCGCTGATGTTCTGCAGGGCTCTGGTATCTGCCTCCAGGGTATTGAAATTTGGCTCTCCGTGCGGAGGAAGAGCTAGAGTTGCACCACCTCGGGCTGGTACAGCAGCTCAAAGCCTGGGCATGTGCAGAATACCTGCCATCCACAGTCACTCCAGGGCCTCCTCCCTCACCCATCAACCCATGCCTTGTTGGGAGCTCCAGTGGACAGGGAGAGTCAGGGATGGATGGATGTGGAACAGGAAATGTTTATTAACAGAATCACTTGCTCTGGCCACCCCCAGGTACAAAGTGCTCCCATTTCACAGAGGGACAAACAGGCTCCGGTAAGGAGTCCATGGGTTTGGGTCAAATTATGCCTTCTTTTGCTTCTGTTTACTGAAGAACTGGGCAACAAGCTTGCCAACTAAGGAGGCAGGGTCTCACCAGCCACACCCTCTAACAACAGGAATGACTATCCTTCCATCCCTAAAGAACTGAGAGTGCAACGCACGTAGGGACTGCCTCCACCACTACATAACCAGAACTGAGCAACCAGGGCCACGCCGCTAGCAACAGGGCCCGCCTTCCTGGAACACTCATTCTAGGTTCCCCCACAGCTGGCACTCCACATGGTGCACATGCAGGGCTTCCAAGGCGGCCCACCACACCTGCCTGTCCTGTCTCAGGAAGCAGTCTTCCTCTCTACCTGTAAAGCACCCCTCCCACCTAGAATCCCTGTGCCCCCAATGCCTGGGGTTGCTTGGCCACCTCCACCCACTGGGAATCATCTCAGGCATGCCGGATCCGAGGAGACAGCATAGAGCCACAGGAACTCAACAGGTGTGGGATGGACCCACATAACGCCCCATCGCATGGGTCCACAGCCCCTCTCCATTTTTGGGTCTGACTGCACTGCACCACCTAGTTCCCAGCCCAGGTGGCTGTCCCTCAGCCCCACCTCACACCTGCTGTCTGCTGCTCTCTAGGGCTTGTCTCCCCAGCAATTCCCAATCAACTGACCGTGGCATCGATCCTGACTCTGCACAGGTCCCCAAAGACCTCTGGGGAACCCCACACCTCTGATCGCCTACAGAGCTGGGGCCTACTGCAGTGGCACTGGCTTTGCTGCTGGTTACAGGCTCACCTTTAGCAGTTTCCATCTGCTTAGGCAGGTCCAGCGTGTCAAAGTTCTGGTCTGTCTCACCGTCCTTCTTCCCTAGAAGAGAAGGATGGTTAGAGGTGACGTGGCGCCTGGGCTGGGGTTGGGGTGTGGTGGGCAGAAGCATGCCAGGATGGGGGTCTCCTGCATACCCCAGAGAGCACCCTGCATCTGGGGGCAGGCACTGCTTGGAACGATTTGGAGGCCACGGACAGGTGGCCCAGAGAGCAAGGCGGTGGTAGCCATGAGGAGGCCTAGGGCCTGTGGCACCCGCATCACATGCTGAGAGGCACGTCATATGACTCCTCAGGATTCCTGGGCAGCTGTGTGGGCAGGAGCCCAGGCTGAACGGCAATGGGTATAGACAGAAAAACTGCCAGGAATACAACTTGGTGAGCAAGGGGAATGTTCCCTCCTGGCAGGCACCAAGCTGTTCACCTCCAGGCACCCAAGTCACAGCTCCTAACTCCGCCAGAAGGGAGCAGAGCTGAACTCAGATAAGCAGGGGTCCTCCTGTGGGAGCCATTAGACATCTCTGGGGCCATGCACGTGCGCCCTCTCGGTGCTGCCCCAGCCTTCGTTATGTAGTAGAGTCTGAGGTTGCAGGAGCAGCGTCTTGGGCTGGCCTCTCACTCAGCTGCTGGGTGGGGAATGCATTCCTGCCCCTGTGTGCGTGTGTATGTGTGTCCAAGCAGTTGGCATGGAGACAGCGGCCAGGGTGATGTGCCTGGTGGTTGGGGACGGGAATTAAGTGGCTTTCCTGGGTACTCATTGCCCTGCGGTTGTCAAGACAGCGATAGTGTGAGCCCTCTAGCCTGGTTGAGGACAGGGACCATGCAGACACCCAGCTGTCAATCACCTTGATGAAACCAGTCCTCTGGGTGGCCACAGGGAGCACAGGAGAGGAGAGTAGCTTCAGTGGGGGGACCCTCCCTGTGTCCCTTATGTTTCCACTGCATACCCTGGGGTCAGGGTGGTGGGGAGCTAGGCTGAACACCTACGGAAATCTAGGGCTCAAAGGTGCAAACAGGCTCTACAGCAGTAGCTGAAGCCTAGGGGGTGGTGGCCAGAAGGCAGTGCAGGAAGACAGGACATGTCCAGGGGTACTCTGCCAGGTGACAGGCCTGCAGAACCTTCCCCAGAGGTGAGCACAGGTAGGGCCCATCACGGGCTCTCCCTCCTGCCCTCCTCCTCTGCCCTTCCTTGCCTTCTGCCCCCGCTCCATGACACCATGGCCTACACTGCATAGGGGCAAGGCTGGAAATCCCACCCTGGCTTCCCCCGTAGGCTGTTTGCCCTCTTCCTGGCTCTGGGTGAAGAGTCCTCCAGCCCCTTGAGTTGCCTGCTGCCTGGGCACCCTGGAGGGTCTGCAGTCTAGGAAAGGGAGGGATAGGGGTGTAACCAGGCAGGACCCTATCTCACCCACTCACCTTTGGCCTTCTTGCCACTGAAGCAGCTGGCTTCATCCCACCTCTGCTGCTGGGAGTCCGCAGTGGTGCTGCCTGGTGGCCCTGGCTCAGCTTCCTGGTACCTGTCAGCTCCAGGCACCTCCTTGTGTACATGGTACAGCAGGTTCCACATGATGCACACGCAGTTCTCTACTGACTGTGAGAGTCCAAGAGAGTGGAGGTGAGCGTGAGGCAGGACCTCAGGGCACAGGGACACTTACCCTCCTAGCCAGTGTGCCCCCATTGTGCCTGGGAGGCCTGGGAATGGGGAGCAGATACAGATGTGTGAGAATTGGCAGAGAGGGGCTGTGACCATTTCTGGGGTGCCATGCTCAGAACACTACAGACCCATACAGCCATTCTTCTCTATACTGTCCTGGACAGACCCAGTCCCAGCTCCTGTAGCGGCTGGCTCCTAGACCTTCAGCAGGAAGCTACGAGCCCATCCCCACTCTGTCCCACCCACCTTGTTATCCTTGTCCTTCTTGCCCATAGCCGACTGAAGGGCATACAAGATTGCATCCACCAGCCCCTCACACTCCCTGAGCATCTGCCAAGCCTCGGCGCCATCTGAGCTCACATTCCTGGGAGGCCAATGGAAAGGAAGATGCTGGTGAGTCCCCAGCCTCCACCAAGGGGCCTTCTCCAGCCTCACCCCCCTCCCGCCCTGGCTTGCTTGGAGGGCTTGTGTTCCTCCCCAGAATGGACTTTGCCACAACCTAGCACCTCCCCGAGGGACATGGCAGCTTCTAGGATAATTTGGAAGGGACAGAGGTGGCCCAAGGAATTCCTGACCACACTGAGTACTCCCCACGCATAGCCAGGAAGAATATCAGGGACCCAGGGTGGTGGGCATGGTTTGGGCTGGCACTGCCCACTCCTCAAGAAGCCAGATGTGTTCTTGAAGACGGCTATCCCCTCGGCATCCCTTGGCTTAGATTCCTCGTTGGGCTCACGCTCCCAGCCGGAATGGGGCACAATGACCTCGTGCGTGAGGGTCTGCAGGCCTTGGTCCATGATGACCTTCTTCAGGGGCTCGTATGATGACAGGTTCCAGAGGGTGCCTGCGGGTGCCACCGATTGCTGCCTGTGCACTGACCCAAGTCCCTGCCCTTCCTGGGAGCCTCCATGCCACTCAGGACCTGCCACCTTCCTTGTGCCCAGGTTGGCATCAGGAAGACTTTAAGAGGCATTGAAGGCCCTCCTGATTCAGGCCAGAGAGGCAAGGAGAACTGAGCAGCCGCTTCCAGCTTGGGGACAAGGAACTATAGAAGCACTGGGTGCAGTGGGGCAGGGAGGTGGGCAAGTCAGATACCATCTCCTCCCTGCCACCTTCTGTCCACAGGGCCTTGTAGATGGTCATGTGATGCCACTGGGGCAGGAGGAGGTCTGCAGTGCCCTGCTGTGACTGGGGGACCTGTCTTACCCTGCCACCTGACTAAACTGTCCCAGCAGTCCGCACTCCTGGCCACCAGGGTGTTCACCACGGCCTCCCCAATCCCAGACTAAGCCACTACTCTCTCTGTTCTACTCCTAGGGGATGTGGAGTTGGGGTCACACAGATGTGGCCAGGTGCCACTCACCAGTGATGAGCTATGGAACCTCGTTGTCCTGGGTGGCCCACAGCAGGCACACCAGGGCTGGTGGCCCAGTGTCGGATGGCAGCCTTGTTGTCTGTGTCCTGGCCATAGGAGAGGTTGCACAGGTCTGTACAGTGCAGTACAGTGCCCCGCAGTGCCTGGCGCTGCACCTCTGCTTGCGGGTGATCCAGCAATGCCAAGACCAGTGGCATCCCCTGCAGCTGCCATACACGTTGCTTGACATCTTCATTCTCAAAGCACAGGTGTTGCAGGTAGGCAACTGCATTGGCCTTCATGGGGTGCCACAGCATGGTCAGCACCTCTGGCAGCTCTGGGTCCTGCGTGCATGGCTCCTTGAGGCACTGTACACTGAGGGCGAGCATTGGACCACCTGGTCCAGAATGCTGAGTCAGCCCCATTTGGGCTGGGCCAGGGTTGCCATCATTGCGGGGAATGGAGCCCACTCCTCTAGCAGCAGCTCGCCAGCAGTGCCATCATCTGCCACGTCTTCGTAGGTCCTGTGCACGTAGGTCCTCATGAACCACCTGATGCCTACTCCTGGGGACCAGGGTCTCTGTGATGGAGCAAGGCTGGGCCAGAGGCACTGGTACCCTGGCTCCTAATACAAAAGCCAGTCTGGGCAAAAACCGATCAGGACAGAGTTGGAGTTAAATCCATCTGTCACTCACTCTCTCCAGCAGTGCCTCCAGGATCCCTGCCCTGCCTGCAACACCCCCATCTCCAGCTGGCACCAGGATGCAGCAGGGCTGGGGGGGGATGGAAGTAGATGACCCTCCCTAGATTAGGCTCTCCCAAGAAGAACACCCATCGGGGGTACTGAGGCTCTCAGGGGTCCCCTGTGGGTTGCAGTCTCTTTCCAGGAAGCTAAGAAGGGTAGGAGGGCTTGGAAGAGGGGGATCAGTGACTGGCACTAGGGCCTGCTCTGCAGGTATAGAAACTTGGGATCCTCAGAGGATACCAGGGGAAGGCCCAGGGTCCTTGGGTTCCAGGGGGAGGAACTCCAGAGCCTCTAGGGCTCAGGCCTCATTCGTTAGAAAGCTGTCAGGTGGCTTCTCAGTCTAACACCCACTCTCCTGTGTGCCTGCACTTACAAGAGCCAAAGTCAGGACATGTCCATGCATGCTTGACCAACTCAACACCCGCAGTTTCATTGAGGATGCAGAACATGGACTTCCTGGAGGAACTGGCAGCGATTGCTGGCTGTCAGGGTGGGAGGGATAGGGTTAGGGTGCTCACCTGGCACGCAGTCCGTGTCTTCCTCAGCCCTTCTTCGAGTGGCTGTGCCCTAGTTGGGGGACCGACTTGTGGCCACCCTCGTCATCATTGGCCAAGGCTCTGCCTGGAAGCACTCAGGCAGGGAGAGGCCCCCTGGGAATTTCTGGGGGCATAGGAGCAGGATAGCTGGGTCATATGGCAGGTTAATTTGCAATTCTCTAAACACTCTTCATACTGATTTCCATAGTGGTTGTAGTAGCCTACACTCTTGCCATCAGTGAAGGAGGGTACATTCTCCCCATATTCACACCAGCAAGTGTTATTCGTAGAATTCTGAGTGTAGACCAAACTCACTGAAGTTAGGTGGAACCTCAATGTGGTTTCCTGTTTTTCTTTTTTGAATTTTTATTTTAATTGTTGAATTTTATCATACAGCTATGTATAGTCTGGGATTCTCCTCCCCACCATTTCCAACCCCCGATCAATTTTCCCATATTGTCATGACAGTACATTTCTTCATAAGGAGTTACAATTCCATCCGTCTGCTCTTTAAGTGCTTTCCTTTGTATCTCTCTGAAGCCTAGGGAGACTGGCCATCTATTCATGTCTGTTAGTCGTTTGAATCTGTTCTTTTGAACAAATGTCTGTTCATTTCCTTCACCCATTTCTTCACTGGGTTGTTTGTTTTCCTGTTCCTGGGTTTCTGAAGCTCTTTGTAAGTTCTGGATTTTAGTCCCCTACCAGTTGTGTAGTGTGCAACTATTTTCTCCAATTCTGTTGGTTGCTTCTTTTCTGTATTATTTCCTTTGCTGCACAGAAGCTTCTCAGTTGATGTAGTCTACTTGGGTTTTTTGTTTGTTTGTTTTTTGTTTTTGTTTTTGGCTTTGGCTTTGGCTCTCTAAGCTTTTGGTGTCTTTTCCAAAAACTTTTCCTGATTCTTGTATCTTGTCACGTGCTTGTTGTGTTTCCTATAATAGTCTGATGGGTTCTGGGTGTAGATTTAGGTCCTTGATCCATTTAGAGCTGATTTTTGTATGCTGTGACAGGCGCAGGTCTTGCTTCTTACCTCTGTAGGCTACAATCCAATTGTCCCAACAACATTTGTTGAAGTGACCAGGATTTTTCCCTGGATTGTTTTCAGATTTCTTATCAAAGATTAGTTGGCTATATATGTGTTGTCTCCCTTCTGGCGTTTCTATTCTGTTCCATTGATCTTCGTTTCTGTATCAGGATGAGACTTTTGATGGTCACTGCTCTGTAGTATGTCCTGAGGTCTAAATTGTGATTCCTCCAGCTTGATTTTTATTCTTCAGGATAGCTTTGGCTATTCGTGCTGTCTTGTGTTTTCAGATGAACTTTGCTACCTTCTATTTTTGAGAAGAATGTTATCGGGATTGTGATTGGTAATGTGAACATATTGAATGTGTGGGGATTATGAATATGGTAATATGGGTGTTTTGATGATGTTGATCCTGCTAATCCAGGAACAGGGTAAGCTTCTTCATCTTTTAATGCCTTCTATATCTTCTTAAAATGTTCTATAGTTTTCATTATAGAGGTCTTCCACATGTTTGGTTCTCCTAAGTAGAGGATTATGTTTGCAAACAGGAATTCCTCATTTCCAACTTGAATTCCTTTAATTTATTTTCCTTGCCTAATAGCTCTGGTAAGGTCTTCCAACACTCTATTGAAAAGCAGTGGTGAGAGTGGACATCCTTGTCTAGTTTCAGATCATAGTGGAAAGGATTCAAGTCTTTTTCCATTTAGTATGATGCTGGCATTGGGTTTTTCATAAATTGCTTTGATTGTGTTATAGAATGTTCCTTTTATGCCTATCTTAAGGTTTTCAGCATGAAGTAATGCTGGGTTTTATCAAATGCCTTCTCTGCATTTATTGAGATGAGATCACATGGTTTTTGTATTTCAATTTGTGGATGTGATGAATCATATTTATTAATTTGTGAATGTTAAGCCATCTCCACATGCCAGGGATGAATCCCATGTGGTCTAGGTGAACGATCTGCCTGATGTACTGCTGGATCCTATTGGCCGTGTTTTGTTGAGGATCTTTGCATCTATGTTGACCAGGGAAATCAGTCGGTAGTTCTCCTTTTGTTGTCTCTGTCTGGTTTTAGTATTGAGGTGATATAGGCTTCCCAGGAAAAGTTTGGAAGAATTCCCTCACTTTCTCTTATTTGGAAAAGCTTGTGGAGAATTGGGGTAATTTGGTCTCGAAACCTTTGGTAGAATTCAGAGGTGAAGCCATTTGGTCCAGCACTTTTCTTGGTTGGGAAGGCTTTAATAAATTAGTGGTTCAATTTTAGTCCATGCTATAGGTCTATTTAGATTATTAATTACTTCCTAATTCAACTTCTGCAGAGTGCATGTGTCCAAAAATCTGTTTCTTCTAGGTCTTCTGATTTGTTGGCATGTAGTTGCTTGTAATAGCTCCCAATAATTCTCTGTGTGTCTGAGGTTTGTCTTGTTACTATTCCTTTTTCGTCTCTGATGCTATTGATGCATATGTTCGCTCTTGTGTTTTTTGATTAGTTGGGCTAGTGAAGAATCTCTTTTGTTGATTTTCTCAAAGAAGCAGCCCTTTGATTCATTGGTCTTACGTATTGTTGTTTTGGTCCCTACTTGGTTTACTTCCTCCCCTATTTTGGTAATTTCTTATTTTCTACTGCTGTTGGGATTGCTTTGCTGTTGTTTTTCTAGTTCCTTCAACTGTAAGGTTTACTCATTTACTTGGCGCCTGTCCAATTTCTTCACATAAGCATTGATTGAGATACACTTTCCTCTTAACACCGCCTTGACTGTGCTGATTTATTTTGTTTGTTTCAAGCAATGTTTAAATTTCCCCTTTCATTTCCTCTCTAACCCATTACTCTTTTATAAATGTGTTCTAAGCATCAATAACCATCTTCCTATGACTCGAATTTCATCTAAAAGTTAACAAATCTTCTTACTTTGCTGTGAGCAAAACATTTGTTACTCTGATAGGAGCCTTTTCCAAGCTGATGTGTTCTTATCCTTAGTGTCTCAAACTAATCTTGTTCAGTCATATTACAGCAAGTTAGCATGAGTTGTTTTGGGTGCAAGAAATTTTTGTATTCTTGTACAGTTTCATAATGCATATTGTATCCAAATTTTGAAGACACTTAGAAATATTAACAGAGGAGGTAAGGGGAGAGGAGAGGGGGAGGAGAAGATGAGAGAGAGAGAGAAGAGAAAGGAAAGAAGAGAAAGAAAAAAAAGAAGAAGCGGGCAGTGATAGAGACAGGAAAATAATTACAAGAATGAATTGGCTCATAAAGTTAGGGCGGCTGAACCGTCTCAAGATGTTTACTTAACACGCTGGAAGCCAAGGGCACCCAGTGGTGTAATTCTATTCCCAATCCAAATGGATCAAACCCAGAAGAGGCAATACTCCAAATTCTACTTCCAAAACTGGTCAACTTGGGAGCCCAAAAGAAACCATTTTCTCAGTTTCTGTCTGAAGGCAACTTTTTATGGAAGGACTTTCTACTGTGCTGCATATATTAGATTCTCATTAAGATTAAAATACTAGTGCCCGGCACGATGGTGCAAGTGGTTAAGGTCCTCGCCTTGCACGCCCGGGATCCCATATGGACACCGGTTCTAATCCCGGCAGCCCCACTTCCCATCCAGCTCCCTGCTTGTGGCCTGGGAAATCAGTTGAGGACAGCCCAAAGCTTTGGGACCCTGCACCCATGTGGGAGACTGGGAAGAGGCTCTTGGCTTCAGATCGGCATAGCATCGACCGTTGTGCTCACTTGGGGAGTGAATCATCGGACGGAAGATCTTCCTCTCTGTCTCTCCTGTCTGTATATCTGCCTTTCCAATTAAAAATAAACATTAAAAAAGATTAAAATACTAACTAGTGAGTGAGGAAAATTCCATCTATCAGAACAAAATTGAACTACAGCTAACCCTAGAGCCATGGATAGCTTTGTGAAATCTTAGTGAAATCTGAATCCACAGCTTCAGGACCAACCTAGTGCAGCACTGTCATCTCACATTGTTCTGTCACAGACCCAACTTTCCTGGTGGGTATCTGCAGCCACTTGCTAGGGTAAACATTGACAAGATGTTTGGAGATTTCACTATGACTGGCATCCATTTGCATTGAGGATATGTCTCCATGACACATCCATTTGCATGGAAGAGATGATAACAGGTGGGTTCTATGCAGAGGAACATGGGATACAGATGGGGTCACATGCTGCCTGCCTCAGCTGAGCTGTACCAGCAGACCCATCTTCTGGTCTCTGTAATCCCCAGGAGGGATGATGCTGGCCTGCAGCTTCCTCTCACCATGGCTCAACACCTTCAGCAGGCTAATCTCTAGGCATTATGATCAGCCATATGCAGCACCTTTCTCGTCCCCCTTCATTGGCTCTGTGGCAGTAACAAGAATCCTCTTCTCCTTTTGGGTTTGGCAGCAGAGCAGCTCCTCTTGTGTGTGGCCTTTCTAGGATACAGAGCAGGCAGGGGCTACCTGACCATTCCCCAGAGACAGGGCTCACTAGTCCTGGAGTTCCTACTTTCTTGACTTCCTTGCCATGGGACTGCCCTTTGTAATCTGACCTTCCATCAGCCTTCTGGAGTACCTAGTTCCTCTCAGTGTTTGGACTCAGTTTTTCTGCCTGCAGTTTGCAAAAGGAGGCAGAGATCTTTCTTAGCCTTTTCCATTCACTTCCATTGATTGAGGCTCATTCATGTTTCAGAGAGCAGGCTGCTTTCCTCAAACTAGTAGTTCAACTATAAGTCTCACCCAGAAATAACCTCACACCCAGCAGAATGCTTGATGGAACAGTTAGACACTCCGTTAACCAGTCAAGTTGACCAGTCAACCATCACAATTATCAACAGTCACACAGAGCAGGAGATTGGATTTTGAGTTCAGTGGTTCAGTTGGGGGGATCCCCACAGAAACCTCACCTGAGATGACTGAAGACATCCTGTGTGTGCCAGCCAGTAGGGGGTCTGATTTAGTCTGTCACCCACATCACAATGGTGGTTGCAGTCACCTAGACAGTTTTGAACCCAGCCATAACATACGTATATTAATGGATGCTACAGCCCAGTCCAACACTGCTCACCACATGCACATAAGCAGGAAATGCAGCCCAGTCAGAGCAACCCATAATCAATTCCACCAGTCCTCCCTCCAGCCTCGGTTCCTGCACATGCCGGGTTTACAGCAGACTGGTCCAGTCTGTCCCGCATCCCATTCGGCTCTTGTACGCACCCATGGGTACTGCAGCCTAGCGCAGTGCAACTGACTCCACTATCCAGCCCATACTTATGCTAGTGGGTGCTACTGCCTGGTCCAGTCAGGCCAACTCCCAGCCCTAGTTCTTATGCTCACCAGTCAGAACTACAGCCCAGCAGAGGCATGACAACAGTTTCTCTACTAGGCCCACTCTCAGCCCCGGATCTTGCATTTTCCACTTTGTCCTGCAGTCCAGCCTAACAGAACCTGCCTGCAGCCCAGACATTTGCCAGCAATGCTCCACAAACCCCAGACAGCCTGCAGTTGCTGTGGCTCATGCACGCAACAGTGGATACAACCATTAAATCCAGCCTGGCTCTCCCATTAAACCGAGCCTGGTTCTCCCTCTAACCCGGCTGTATGCAGACTAATGCCATGGCCCATCCAGGCATGGTCTAACTCACCTCATCATTTGCCAGTGGATGCTGCATCCTCCCTGAGCTATGCCTGTCCCCAGATCCAGCTCATACTGGTAGGTGCTACAGCATAGCCCAGCCCAACCAGCTCCCAGTCATAACACTAATGTGAACTGACTTTTGTTGTGGCTCAACCCAACCTCTCCTGCTCTCTGTGCTGGTTCTCACATCTGCCAGTGAATGCTATAAAATGACCCAGCCTGGCCCACATGTATATATACTAGCAGGTATGGTAACCTGGCCTGCTCTAGGCTCAGTTCTTGTACTCACCAGCAGGGACTATGTCCTGAAAGAGGAGTTCCCCAAGCTCCTCTATCAGGCCACCTCTCAGTCACAGATGTCACACACACTGGTGAGATCTTGTCTCAGCCTAACTTGGCCCATTTCCTGTCCTGGCAACTCCAGTGGCCTTGCCCATCTGGTGTACACCCATTCCAGCTGTTACCAGGGTGTGCTACAACCCAACCATGCCATGCCTGGCCCACTCCCAGACCCAGCTCTCATGTGGTTTAGCAGGTGCTGAGATCTATCCCAACCTGTCCTACATTCACTCTGGCTCTTGCAACCACTAGCAGGTGCTGAATCCTAGTTCAGTCTGGCACACCCAGAACCAATCCACATCCATGTCAAGGATCCTAAAGCCATGTCCAGCCCAGTTGACCCACCCGCACCAGAGCCTTCATGCTCACAAGTGGGAATTGAAGTTTACCCAGGGTGTTCCCTAAGCTTCCCAACACAGCCTGCTGGTAGTCACAGGTCTTCACAGGTCTCCATGGTCTAACCCCTGTCTTTGCCATTAGATGCTACAGCATGGCCTGCCCAGGCTGCCCCACCCCAGCTGTCACTGGCAGCCACTGTAGCCTAGAACAATCCACCCTGTCCCCACCTCTGGCTTTCATGCAGACTGGTAGGTGTGATAGTCTTGCACAGCATGGTTACCCTCCCCCAACCCTGGTTCCCACAAATGCCACTGTGTGCTACAGTTTTGTCTGGCCCTGCCTGGTCTCCCTCCTAAACCAACCCACATACCTGCCAACAAGTGGAGAATCCTTGACCTGGTCTTGCCCACACTCAGCCCCAAATCTCATGCTCATCAGAAGGAGATAGAGCCCACCTGAGGAGTTTCCCTTACCAGGCCCATTCCCAGACCCAGATCTCGCACATGCCAGCACATGCTCGGCCCTTACCCAGCGTAGTCTACCTGTTAGTCACAGCCTTCTTGTGTACTGATGGATATTGCAGCCCAGTCTGCTTCACACCCTATCGCTGGGTGTGCCTGCAGGTGGTACAGCTTGAACAAGCCCTGATTGTTCCCAATCCCAATACTCCTAGGTGTTGGGTTCCATGGTCATACCCAGTTTGAACCATCACCATCCCCTATTCTCATGCAAACCAGCAGGTATTGCAGTCCCACAAGGATGAGCCCACATATCTCCCACAGAATCTGTTCTCAGATCCTGTTTTCTCATGTGCTGGTTAGTGTCATGGTCCAGCCTAATGTGTTCCACCCCATGCTCCAACACTCACTGGCAGCTACTATGGAAAAGCCGGGCCGGGCAGGCCCTCCAGCCCTAGCTTTGTATATACTAGTGCGTAGTGACAGGTGGTGGTCAATGCTAACCAGCATGCATGGACAGCTGCATTGGTCTGACCCAGAAGGGTCTTCCAGTTCCCCTCCTAAAAACTACTCATTCTCAGCCCCCTCACCCACAAATACAATGGCTTTATTGGTGGAAGTCTCCCAGAATTTATTCCTCACTTGTAAGGTATTCCATCAACAGTTCCCCTTCCCATACATCCCCATAAGTCCTTCCCTGAGAAATCCACAGTCCCCACACCTGGAAGTGCATGGGCCTGTCAAACCCCATCTTCCAGTTGGGTGGCATGCTGACCTAGAGCTCTGCCTACCCACGAGGGACCCAACTCATGCACTGGACTCCAGACCTGGTCCTTTGGCACATGTACTAGCCTGGGACCCAAACACATGCATGAGTTTCCAAGCCCTTTCCAACAACCTCCTTTGCAAGTCCCTAGGCCCTGGATCCCACGGAAGGAAGCCACCAGTGAGTACAGCTCCACGGCCTGAAGGAAGACACCCAGATAGAATATATTTCTGTCTCTCCTTTGAAAAAGAATGAAAGACCTCAGAATCCTAATTAACTTGAGACTCCTTCTAGTTAACCTAGGTGACCTTAAGGCATGGTGACCTTAAGGCAAGGTTTCCCTGAAGAGATAAGACTATGTAAATGAAGGGTTGATAGTTACACTTCTGACTGGACAAGATTTAGTTAACCAATCAGAAGGTCTCCCTGAGATAAGACTCCATGTAAATGAGGGATTGATAGTTACACTTCTGACTGGCTGAGATATAGTTCATCAATCATAAGTATGACTTTGGAATCCCCCTGGACTGTTTAAGAATCGTGTGATTTTCTACCTCCAGGCTCTCTCAACCAAGGACCTCTGCATTGGTGACAGTTGGAGGCCAAAACTCGAGTTGGAATAAACCTCATTTCTGGTTGTGCATCAAAGTTTGACTCCTGCTGGTTCATTTGGAGAAGACCTGAGGCTGAAAGACCAGAGCCTGGTGCCAAGCCTGGTGCCAAGCCTGAGCTTAGCCACTACCAGACCTGCCACTAAGCTGCAAATGGAGCTGTGACACTTTAATGATGGCTGACACTGCACCAGCAGAATCAGGACACATCCCAGGTGCTATGGTTTGCCGTTTCTGTGACAAGCCACCACTGAGCTGTAACACAGAGGCAGTAGCAGGCCCCAGCTGGTGCCCTTGCGTAGCTGTGGTGGTTAGCAGTGAGTGCTGGCTTCTGCTCCCTGCCAAAGCTGGCCCAGGCACAACACCTTCTCTTCAGAATTCTGTCTTTCCAATAAAAAGAAATCTTTAAAATAAATGAAAGAAGCAAAAAGAAAATAATAAATTGGATTAAGAAGTTCTATTTTTTGAAACACAGTTGTTAGAGATGCCAGCACAGGTAGGTCTGGATCTACACATGAGTATGCACAAATCTGAGCAGGTGGCATGGCATCCAGGTTGTCATGCCAACAGGTGGTATCTGGAGAGCCACACAAGCAAATGTGAGCCTGGGACAGGTGGGCATGTCCCCAGGCTTCACATCACACCACCATAAAAGTAGGCTCTGGGAACTGTGTGCTCACAGGCATGAAGCCTGTGGATTGCTCAGAGAAGGAGGATATGAGGGTGTGAATGAGGATCGCTAAGGGAGAACGTTACAGGTGAGGATTGACTTCTGGGGGACTTCCACCGACCAGGATACTGCACTTGAAGGTAAACAAGGTGGTGGTTTGGAGGAGGGAAACCAGAGGACCTTTTTGGGCCAGACCAATGCAACTACCCACAGAGGGAAACCTGAGCTGGACATGTTGGTATCAATCATCATTTACCAGCAAACAAGGAAGGTAAAACTGGGGTCATGCCTGTCAGGGTTTGACCACAGTAGCTGCCAGTGAGTGTTGGAGCATGGGGTGGAACACATTAGGCTGGACCATGACACTAACCAGCACATGAGAAAATAGGATCTGAGGACAGATTCTGTAGGAGATATGTGGGCTCATCTCTGTGGGACTGTAATACCTGCTGGTTTGCATGAGAATAGGGGGTGGTAATGGTCCAAACTAGGCATGATCATGGAGCTTACCAACACTCATGGGAACTGGCGTTGTGACTAAGCCAGGTTAGCCCAGACTGCAGGACCCACAGGCACACCCAAGAATTGGGTGCCGGGGTTGGGCCAAAATGAAGCATCTATCAGTAATCACAAAGACCAAGATTGTGGGGATTGACTACAAGGAACAGGGCTTTAGCACCCACTGATATGTGAGATCTGGTTGTGGGAATGGGCCTGGAAAGGGAACTTGGGGAACTCACCTACTAGGTCCTTCTGGTGAGCACAAGATTTGGGGCTGAGAGTGGGCCAGACCAAGCAAGGCTGTTTCTCTTGTCAGCGTGTGTGTGGGCTAGCTTGGGGCATAGACTGGGCAAGGCTGGGTCAAATGTGGCACATGCTGGCATGTGTGGGAGCCAGGACAGGGTGTGGCCATTTTACTCAAGGCTATCACATCCAATGATTTGCATGAGGCCTGGGGTAGGGGCAGGTTGGGCAGGCCAAGGCTGCAGCAACCAAAGGCATGAGCTGGAGTGAGGGTGGGATGGTACAGGCCATGCTGAAGCATCTGATGACAGGGAGTGGATTATGCCAGGCTGGGACAGAGCAATCACCACCAGCATCATGCCAGGCTGAGAGCAGATCAGGTTGGGAAGCTAAGGGGATTCCGCTACTGGGCTGCAGTTCCCACTGATGAGCTCAAGAGCCAGCAATGGGAATAGACCAGATTGAACATGTTTACAACATCCTTTGGCAAGTGTGTGGACTGACTCTGGGTGTTCCAGGCTGGGTTAGGCTCCAGCGCCCACTGGTCCTTGCAAGATGAGGTGGGCCAAGCTACACCACAGCCCCCCTGATCCACAGGAGTGCCAGATCTGGGAGTGAGCCAGGGAGAGTTGGGCTTAAGCACCCACCAGTGATAGCCAGAACAAGTTGTGGCTGGTTTGACAAGGCCACAGTACCTGCCAGGGAATGAATGTGGCCCAAATTAGGCTGAGCCAATCACACAACAGTGTGCACAAGATCAGCAACTGGAAGCTGGTTTGATAGAGGGGTTTGGGGAACTACACTGTAAAGACACAGTCCCAGCTGGTGAGTGCAAGAGCCAAAGCTAGGGGCAGTCCAGGACAGGCCGGGCTACAATACCTGTCAGTATACATGTGGGTCAGGTCTGAGGCAGACAGGGCTAAGCTAGTCTGCAACATCCCCTGGCAGGTGCAAGAGTCAGGATGGGGTGTGGGACAACCAGGCTGAGCCACAACAGCAGTTCACATTAGGGCAGGGACTAGGATTTGCTGGGCCTAGCTACATTGTAACACTCCTCAGCATGTGCTGGGATTGGGGGCAGAGCCAGGATACAGCACCCACTGATGAATTCCAAGGTGAGGCAGGCTATGGCAGATTGGGCTGCAGCACCCATTGGCACATGTAAGACCCTTGTCCAGAAGTGAACCAATAGGGGCTGCAGGGACTCCCCTGATGGGTCATTGCTCCCACTGGTGAGCATGAGAGCTAGGTCTAGAGGTGGTCTGGGCTGGACAGGGCTACAACAATCGCCAGCCTTCATGTGAGCTAGGCCAGGCCACTGAATCTGCTGGCTCATGCAAGTGTTACGATAAATGCTGACCATGTAAGCTTTGTTGTAGCATTCACTATCAAGTGCCAGGAGGACAGGTTGCAAGTCCTGTAGGACTGGACCACAAAACTCCCTGGAAACTGCAAGATCCAGGATGAAGACTAGGGTTGGTCAGGAAACAGTGGGCACTCCTCTGCTGGGCTTCAGTTCTCACTGGTATGCAGGGGAACCTGGGCTGGACATGGACAAGGCAGGAGCATCCATCAGCCAACATGTAAACTGGTTTGTGGGTGGGGTGGGCTGAGCTGGCTGCAGTATCCATAGATATATAAAAGCATCCAGTTGGGATGTGGCACAGACTAGGCTACTCTGTTGCATAGACTAATATGCGCAGAAACCAGGAATGGGGATGGGCCTGATGGGGATTGACCCAACTAGGCTGCAATTCCCAGTGGAGGATACAAGGACCAGGTCAATGGCACAGTGGGCTGGACTGGGCCACACCACTGATATGCACAGGACATGGGGCTGGGGACAAAACTAACTGGGCAACTACAATCACCAGTGTTTACCAGCAGACACGGGTCATGGACTGAACCAAACCCTGTACTGGCTGGCACATGTGAGTGTTAAGTCTGAGTCATTCCAGGTGAGTTTTCTTGGGGGACTTCCCAGCGGCACTCAAAACTCTGGGCACAGAGAGAATCATAGGCTTTCTGATCCAACCTTGGAATGCATTTGTTCCACCAACTTCTCCCAAACCTCCCCACCCTGTTTGGTGGACCTCATGGGCCTGCATTCTTGTCAACTATATAAACAACATTAAAACTTCACATCTAGAAAAAGAAGCACAATTATTAGAAAACACAAATCACAGGATGCAATAAAATATTTTTAAAACCTTATCCCTGTGATAAAGAAATTGCATTCAGAATAAGAATTCTCAAAACTGAATAAGAAAACATAATGGTGAAATAGTTATCCACCAAAGAACACACCCAGTGGAAATAACCCCAGTCTCAGTACAAACAGACATTTACATCACTTCAGAGTGGCTGATACTTCAAAGGTTGACCACAGCAAGTGTGGAAGATGCAGAACCACTAACACACTCACATATTTCTCATGGAAATGTAACACAGGATAAGCATTTTTTAGAACCAGGCAGGAAATGGTCAGCGTGGATCCACATAACTAATCTTTGTGTCCACTAGGTAGGACACAAAGATTAGTTACTCCTCACTAGGGTATTGAAGATTTCTCTGCACACCCCTCCTAAAACTGTTCTGTGCCTCAATTGTTGACAAATACCTTGCTAGAGTTATAAGCCAGTTTAGACTATGCTAAAAACTGCCAAGTTCAGCAAAATTATGCTTCAACACTCTAAACTGCAAAATACTAAAATGAAAATAGACGCAAGACAGCTGGATAGTTCCCTGTAGCCATTTTAACGTATGTAGCAGCCGGTTCTGTGTATAAACTGTAATTGAAATGACAGTGAAATAGTCACAGAATGTGGTTAAGAACTTGCATTAAAAAAAAAAAAAAACATATGTTTTACTCAATACATGGACAATTAATTCCATAATATTGCAAATTGTTGTTGATGTTGTGTTGTGGCTTTCAATTGATCGGTATGATATTCTGCCAGCTCTACCTTCAGACCAGAGATGGTCTCCTCAAGAAACTGATGAATTTATCTGGACGATAAGATGCTGGACAGTCATGCCACCTCCAGTGGAGCCTGCGTGAGAAATCACTGGGCCGAGGAGGAAGCTTCAAGGAAGGATGCCTCCTGGATTCGGCTGCATCTCTAGTGGTCTTAGCATTCCTGACTGTTCTCTCTTTACTCTTATCTTTATGGCTGGAATAATGTTATTTATGCACGGCAAAGTCTCAATGTTCTTTTATAATTTTATGAAGCCTTCTGACGGGAGTCTGGACAAGGATTGCAAGCAGTATGGGATAAAAACTATCAAGTTACTAGCATTAATAAGCCTACTTGAGACTATTTTTAGGAATTCCTCAAAAGAAGCTTATAGTAGAGATCTATGGCTTAAAAAACCATACAGGAAGAAAAACTAAGAAAAATAGGTAATGTTAAAACCAATACAAGGCACAAGGCACAAAGAGAGCTAACCGCTTAATGAGTAAAACTGCAACTGGTGCCAAACGGCATCCACAGGAAATAGCAACTGAAGTTTGTCACCAGGTTATTAGAGAACAATCTTTTCTCAACAGCTCCGCTTACCTCTCTGGAATAATTGTTTGCAGAAAGGCAACCATATGAATAAACAAAGAAAATGTCCCTTTGCAATAATCTATTGTATATAAGTTGATGCCTTGCCTTTGCAAAATGCACTCAGAGACAACTGCCTTGAGTTGTCGTGACTGTTTTTCACTCGCCAAATCCTTGCCCACGGTTTTCGGGGTCCTGTTCCCCTCGGACTGATTGCTCCTGGCCGAACTGGTCCCTCGCACTGGTGTGTGATGCAGTTTACTCTGGCATAACCTGCTTCACCTTGACATCAGTGAGCAGAGGCTGTGGCTCCCCCAGTTCCAGCTCAGGCGAGTGGGTGAGGCCACACAGCCCAGCCCAGCCATCTCCCAGTCCTGGCCCTTTTTTTGGGAACTGGCTAGTGTTTTTGCCCAATTCTGCACTGGTTCTCAAATTTGCCAGTGGATGTTATGCATGGCCCAGCCTGGACTGCTCCCAAACCTGACCCAAGTACGTGCTGGAGGGTACTGTAAACTGGCTTGGTCTGGGCTGCATCCAGCCTTGGTTCTTGTGCTCACCTGCAGGATCTGCAATGTGATAGTGGAGTTCCCCAAGCTGCTGTATCAGGTCTCCCCCAAGTGGCAGATTTTGCACACACCAGTGGGTCCTTGCCCCAGTTTGGTTTGACCCAGCTCCTGTCCTGGCAGGAAGAATGGCCTTGCTCAACCAGAACAAACGCACTCCAGTTCTTCCAGTTGGTTGCTACTGTCAAGCTACACATGGTTCACACCCAGACCCAGCTCTCATGTGGTCCAGTGGGGACAGAGACCTAGCCAAGCCCATCCTGCAGCCATCCTGGCTCTCATGTTCACCAGCAATTGCCGCATTGCAGCCTTGTCATTCAGATCCCAGACCCTGTCCATACCCACATAGACAGGCACTGCAGTTATGTCCAACCCAGATCGCCTCCCATTCTGGCACTGGTGCTCACCAGTGGAAACTACAAGCCCACATTGGGTGTTACCTTAGCTCCCCAACCAGACCTGTACCTAACTATATATCTTGCATGTGCCGGTGATTGCTCTGACCCAGCTCAGCATACTTCTCCCCTCCTGGCCTTTGCCAAATTGATGTTGCAGCCAAGCCTGTCCCAACCTGCCCAGAGTCTCAGTTTTCACTGGCACATGCTGCAGACTAGCCTGTCTTGTCTGCTCCCATCCCTGGCTCATGAAAACCATTTCCATAGGTGGGAGTCCACCTATCCCCAACTGAATCTGCTCCCAGATCTGGTTCTCTTGCATGCTTGTTATTGTCATGGCCTGGCCTAACTTTACTTGTGCTTTGTTACAACATTTCACTGTTGGATACTAAGCTCTAGGCCTGTCAAGCAGGCTCCGAGGCCTAGCTTGAGCGTTCACTGGTGTGCAGTGGTCAGCAGTGCTCAATGCTAACTAGGCCAGCTCAGGTCTCCCACAGGGATGGGTGCATCAGTTTGACACATAAAGGTCCCCAGCTTCCCTCCTCCAAACTGCTCTGTCCCAGTCCCCTTGCTTACTTGTAAGTTGAGTGGCCATATTGATGGAAGTCCCTCAGAAATCATTCCTCACCTGCATCACACTCCCTCAGCAGTCCTCCCTCCCACATAACCCTTTACACCCTTCTCTGAACAATCCACAATTCTTGTGCTCAGGAGTGCACGGTTTCCCCAGCAGTCTTCCAAAGCCCAGTCTTCCAATGTAGAGTTGTGCTGGCCTGGAGCTTTGCCTTCCCACTAGGATCCCAAGCTCCTGGCACATGGGGTGTCCTGGGACCATGCTCCTCTACACACCCAAGAACCAAGCCCATTCATATTTCCCAAAGTTCATTTCACCATTACACTGGGCCAGCATACTAACCGAGGCCTCTCCTCTCCACCTCCATCCAACCATTCCAAGGACCAAGAACATGGGGAAATCTCCAGGCTCATGCCACCCGAGCCATTGTACCCCTGCTTGGCATGACCCCACAGTCTCATGCAGGCCCAAATTCCCAGGCCCCATCAGCACAACAGCTGCACTGGAACAAAAGCAGCAGCTGCATTCAAAAACAGAGGAAATTTACACTACTCTGAACATACTTAGTATTCAAAGATAGAGAGAGAGAGAGAGAGAGAGAGAGAGAGAGAGATGGAAGGGTAGTTCCACCGCTTGTGTCTTGTACCCTTGGGGGAGACCTGGCAGGAGCTCCTGGCTTCTATCTGCACCAGCTCACTCCAGGTGTTGCAGCCATTTGGGGAGTGAATCCGTGGATAGAAGATCTCTTTTGACCCTCCCCTGAGCAAACTGTAAATGTGCCTTCCACATAATTCAATCACAAGAAAGTATTCTTGTTTTTTTGTGAAAGTCAGAACTGGTTGAACAGTAGAGGAATGATAAGTATATTCGATAAAACATATTTTCTGTTTAAAATTCATGAATAACTGACAATTTTTAAAGAGAAACACAAAAATCTCAAAGTATAAAGTTTTAAAGAATGTTTCCATTGTAGTTTGCAATTTTAGTATTATTCTTCAGAGTAATGTTTCAGATTCAATTGGTTTATTGCAAAGTCATATTTGTAGCAAGAAACAAGGAAAAAGAGAAACATCTTCCATCTGCTGCTTCTCACTCCCAAAGTGACAGCAATGGCTCGTGCTGCATTCATCTAAATCCAGGAGCCAGGAACTTCTTTGAGGTCTCCCACATGGGTGGAGGGTCCAAAGGTGTTGGGCTATCCTCAACTCCTTTCCCAGACCACAAGCAGGGAGCTGGATGGGAAGTGGAGCTGCCGGGATAAGAACTGGTGACCATATGGGATCCTGATGAAGACTTTAGCTCCTAGGCTACAGCACCAGGCCCCAGTGCTTACTATTCTAACCCTGGGTTTTCAGTCAGGGCAAGTTTACAGTGAAAGCTTTCTCTTAAATCCATTCCTGTCCAAAATGATTCCAGAAAGTAACTCTGGTATTAGAAAAACGCAACCAGTTCTTCATCCCAGCCTCTAGGGAATGCTCACCAAGTTCATGCTCCTTATCATCCTTATGCTTAAAGTTTGTTAAGATCGCCCTGTGCTTCTGAAAAAGTATTTTGCCATTCTCCTTACTACAATGTCAGGATACACTTAAAAATCTCAGAATGATGGGCTTATTACTGTTTTTCGAAGAACTATACTAGTGTAATAATGTAGGGGAAATCAGTGTGTGTGGGGGGGTAGGATTTAGGGAAAGTTAAAAGAATGAAAGGACACAAGGAAGACCTGTGCTCTGATTTTGAATGTGTTTAAGAATCCAGCACATCTGCTGCTCTTACTATAGTCAGCAGTTGGCGCTACCTTCACACTGACCTCTTGGGTTGATTCAGTGCCTTGAGTTCCTCACTAGCCAGGTTTCCCACCTGCTGAAGGAGCCTTTCATCCACCCATCAGGCCTGCAGTGTGGCAAGAGCTTTCTGATAAGTAGATTTGTTAGGCTGGCATAGACATTATTTGAAAGAACTGTATCTGTAGAAGCAGGACTGTTCCATTGCAACAGCAATCCAGCCTTTGAAAGGATTGTCCTTTTTGAGAAGTGGGAGGAAAGAGGCAATAGGAAGGCTGAGTGACCACTGAATGCTTTTTCAGAGGCCACTGATGCAACAATGAGCTTAAGAGCACAAATATAACCCTGCTAACCACACTGTTACATTGCTGCAATTTACCAGGCTGGTTAGATCATTAGACAGGCAATGCCATTTCTTCTGCTTCGCCACTCAAAAGGCAACCTAGCAAGTTCCAAGTGTCTGTAACACACACAAACTGCAAACACACCTCTAACAACCAGACTGCCAAGAACATGACCAAGCCAAAACCATGTGAAAAATCTTCCCATCTCGTCATGCGAACAACCACAAATTGTGAATGTAGGATGTCACAGTCAATCTTATGGCCCCCTTTCAGCTCCTACTTGCCTTGCTCACTGCCAAACACAAAGTGAATGTTCACTGGTGCCCATGCAAGGCACTGCAAGTTTCTAGGTCGTGTCCAAATGTATTAGATGGAAATCCAATCTCAGATCTCCTACGCACAAGTGTAAGTAAAATAGCAATCCAGATGAGACCCAGGGTCAGCTGGGGTTGCTATCTGTAATGTCATTATGGTGAACAGCTTCACCTGAAACACAAAGAAAGACAACCTCATAACACTGGCCTTTTTACTCTGATTATTACAATTTATTCCATTTTTACACTATTGTTACACTGATATACAATGAAATAATCTCTTTGATGTGTGGTCTCATTACTTCTAACACACGTATAAAGTCACATATTTTCTAATACACGTATAAAGTCACCCCAAAAATATTCCTTGTGCTGCAGTGAAACCCTAACTCCCATAACCTTTCATTCTTTTCTGGTCCCTGGTTTTGTTTTGTCCATGTCAGATAAATGTCAGTAAAAAGGAACCTGCAGAGGTGCCCATGTGATGATGCAATTGGGTGATCACCCACCTGCAAGTACCAGCATCCCATATGGGTGTGCATTTGTGTGCTGGCTGTTCTGCCACCCATCCAGATCCCTGCTTTGGTGGAGGAAAGCAGTGAGGGGTGGCCAAGACCACATGGAAGACCTGAGCAAACTCCTGTCTCCTGAATTCAGCTCAGCTTAGTTCCAGCTGTTGTGGGGGAATAAACCAGTGGAAGGAAGTTCTTTCTTTGTCTCTTCTTCACTCTAAATCTGACTTTCTAATGTAAATAATTTTATTGTTCAATAGAACAACTGTACAACCTTTCTCTTTTTCACTTTTACTATTATGATTTTCTGCTACAGTTCCATGGGCCCTGGGATTTCTCTTATCCCCACCCAACTCACCTCCCCTCCTACTGAGTTCCCCTATATTACTACTATAGTACAGTTCTTCATAAACAGTCACATTACCATCACTGCAGACATGGACAATGGCAGAGACCACTATCCTATTGTCAAGATAGAGTTAACACTTTCTTTGGTAATCCATCTTTGATCAGGAAGTAGAGATGCATACTGTATTGTGTCCACATAGTCGAATATGATGGTTGGCATTGCACATTTATTACACAGATGCTTAAATGAAAAGCCACAGTAAGAAATCAACAACAGGAAGAAAAACAGAAATTTACAGTGCTATGAAGTTGTCAAGAGGTTTTGCTAGTTCAACAGTCCTGAATTGCTGTATATATATATATAAAGCTGTTTAATGTCAAAGTCAGTGAGAAGCAGACAAACACAGAAAGGAAGCACAGGCTTGCTGGTTTTCAGTAGGGACACACTGTGCAGCTGCTCTACCCCTGCCTCCCACATAGCAGCCTGTGCATCACTCAGCTTGGTTTTCCTTACCCCAAACTTTTAATAGTAACAGCTGTGCTGTTCCTTCCAGGCAAAAGGAAAAAGTTTAAGAGGAAAAAATGCATCACCGGAGCTCACCACTGCAACTGTCAATATAGAGGAACCAGGGCGGAGGTGCTGGGGCTGAGGACAACAGCATACAGTAATGGGATCTCAACTTCCTTTGGCACAGAGACCTGATAACCATCATGGGCACCCACAGACACACTGCAAATGCATTGTTTCCCTCTGTCTTGAAGAGTATCTGGTTAATGCTGATTCTGGTATCTAGTGGTCCCTCATTCCTTAAAAACCACACTGTACATATCCCATCTGAATGGAAATCTCCAAGCTTCAGTAATAATTGTCAGGGGTTCTTACAAGAATTACGGCATATATCCACACAACCAGTTACCCTTAAACGGTTCCCATAATCTATTCTCAGAAACTGGAATGCTACTGGTGCATTTGCATAATATTTATATTGAGATTACAGAGGAAAACCAAAGTAGTCTTATTTAATCTTGATGTAAACAAATTTATTTTTATTATGTTCTTATAATTAACCAGGATATTAAGAGTGTAGGACTAGGGAAGTGTGGGTGAGATCAATTCTGCCAGTTTTTCCTCCTACTCCTGTATCTTGGGGAAGGGGAAAAAGTAGAGGAGAAGCTCCACCTAACCTCCCTGCCACACACACTACCCAGGGCTGGAGAATGGCCACCCAATGTCATCCCAGGGTCCCTGATGTGGGGCGTGGTCTGAGGGTTCAGCACAAGCAGTTTGGATTGTTCTGATATGCTGTTGATCTCGCCAATCCAAGGATGAAGAACTCCTTCCAAGGTCCATTGGCAATGACACAGTCCACCTTAGAGTCTCCATTTGCCCACATAGTTACTGTCCACACCTGGCTGGGGTAGCTGTACAATTTGTTCTGCCATTCTTATTCTGCTATGGTACCAGATTTACTCTTTGGGATTGATGTATTTCTGGGCATGCTGCCCACTGCTCTATCTTAGCCACTGTGGAGGACCAGTCCTGGTACACAAATCCAATTTGTCCACAGATCCTGCAATTCTCTCCCTGGTTGGAGTTCAAAGTCCAGCATTAGGGTTGGGGAATCTCCAAATAAACGTTCTCTGAGATGATCCCAGACATGACTGCTTCACACTGGTCCAATTTATCCTATCACCCATGTCCGCTTATGTCCACAATTGTAGTTGCAGTTGCTGGGTTAGTTGTATTTCAAACCTGGCTCTTATGTAAAGCAATGGCTCTTGTGGTTCACCCCAACATTGCCCAGAGCACACTCAGCCTTAGCATCACCAGGAGGACTTACAGCCTAGTCAGGATGACACCCAAAAACCTCTGTAAGGCTTCCATGCCTGGGTCTTCACCAGGCCAGCAAGTGCAGCATAGTCCAGTCTACCACACATCTCATTCAGCTCTCATACACGGATATGGGTGTTGGAACATGATTCAACCCAATGGACCCTGCTATGCAACTCACACTCATGCCTGTCTAGCTTGGCCCACCTCAGCATTGATATTCTCACCAGTGGATATTGCAGCCCATTTGAGAGGTGCCCACGACTTCCATATGGACCCATTTCCAGCCACAGATCTTGACTTCATCAAGTGGTTGTGCAGTCTCAACTGACATGAGCTGCCAAAAATGTGCCAGCTGATGCTGAGGTGATTCTCAAACAGTCAAGATATAGTAAACAGTTTCATCGTAAGTCATCTTTGTCTGGGAGTAGAGATTCCTACCACAGTGTGTTCTCACATCTGGATATGTCTCCATTTCATAGTTACTCTATATCCCCTTAAATGAAAAGTCACAATGCAAAATCAACAATAGGAAGGTAAATAGAAATTTATGATGGCATGAAGTTAAATACCATGTTAGTAGATATGACAGTCTCCATTACACAGCTACTATACATCCCCTTAAATGAAAAGCCACAAAACAAAATCAATAACAGGAAGGAAAAAGAAATTGACAACATCATGAACTTAAATAACATGCTACTGAATGTTTAATGTGTTGTGAATGATTAATGAAAAAGAAAATGAAGAACCTTTTTGAAGAACATGATGCTACTGTATGATCTAGGAGTCACTGAAGAGTTCAATCAGAAAAAACTGCTTAGAAGAGATGAAACAAACCAAAAACATCAAATCCCATGTGATTTTTGTTGGTGAAGTGTGTCTCTTCTAGATAACAAAGAGAAGGATTTTGCTTTTTAATCCAGTCTACTAAACTATGACGTTTAAGTGATCTTAAGCCAATTCTTTTCAGGGTTAATATTTGGTGGTAATTTGATCAGTACTGTCATTATAGCAATGGATTTTTCCGTGATTTCGTCTTCTGTAGTTGTTTTACTGAGATGCTCATCGCATTTGCATTTGGTTTTGTTGGGTGCTATTCCTGTTCTCTGTCAGAGAACATCTTCAAGTTTCCTTTGTAGAGCAGGTTTGGAAGAGGCAAATTCTTTTTTTTTTTTTTCATTCTGTAAAACTAATTATTTCTGGCCATAAAATGTCACATGAAACAAACTTAAAATAAATGTTATAGTCAACATATACAGGACAAGCAGGATGGTGAAAAAAGAGTCTTGGATGATCAAGGTACATATGGCTAGTAATGAGATAAACTATCCTTCTCATCAGTGAGAAAGATTAATCAGGAGGAAAGTGGGTGTTGCAGTTTGTTGTTCCAGTAGAGAGAATAAGGTGACTGCACAACACTGACTCCTCCACTGTGGGCTGTAGAAGCATTGGGCAGAGCTGTTCAGATGTCACCCAGGGCTTGTGCATCCTATCTTAGAAGGCTGGCATTGGAGTTCCTCTCCAGCTCCATTCCCACTTCCTGCTAAGGCATAGCCTGGGAGGCAGCATGGGACAGCTTCTTAGGTGTATGGGTTCCTGATGTCTGTGAGTGTGATGAGAGCTGAGTTCTCCTGCTGTTACAAACATGGTGATTTCAAGTACCTCTGACACACTGCGTCCAAGCCTTTTGAGTGTATACTCAAGAGTAGGATTTCTGGATCATATGGCAAGTCTATTCTAGTTTTTAAAGAGATCTCTGCACTCTGTTCCACAGTGGCTGCGCTTATTGATATCACCACCAAGAAGACGTAAGTGTTGTGCTTTCTAAACCTGCTCAGCAGCATTTGTTAGTCTGTATTCTGGATTTTAACCCTTCTGACAGTAGTGAGGTAATGCCTCAATGTGATTTTGATTTGCATTTTCCTGATGTCCAGGGATGTTGAGAGAGCTGATTTCATGTATTTTGGGGCTACTTCATGTCTTTGAGAACTATGTATTGACGTCCTGTACCTATTTCTTAATAAGATTAATGGTTTTTGGTTATTCATTTTGTTGAATTGCCGATACACTCAGAATAGAAATATTTTGTCAGATGGGTAATTCACAAATACTTTTCCCCACATTCTGCTTGATGTCTCTACTGGACTGATCATTTTATTTGCTACAAAAATTTTTGTGAGTTTGATAGTAAATTGATTTTTTAATTTTGCTTTTACTACCTGTGCTTTTTGGATATTATGTAAAAACTTCCCTACTTCAGTGTCTTAGTGATTCCCCCCCCCCTTTTTTTTCTTTATTGCATTGCATTATGTGACACAGTTTCATAGGCTCTGGGATTCCACCAACCCCTCCTTGTACCCTCCCCACCATTATGAATTCCACCAACTTATTGCAGTGTTACAAATCAAAATCAGTTGAGATTCTTTCATTGCAATCATATACCAAGCAAAGAGTCCAGCACCTAATTTTCCTCCTACATTCAATGTTAGAGCTGGCAGAATATCATCCTGATCAATTTAAACCCACAACATAATATCAATGACAATTTACAACATTATGGAATTAACTGTCATGGTATTGAGTAACAAATATGTTACAAAATGCAAGTTCTTAACCACATCCTGTGACAACTTCATTGACATTTCGATTTTAGTTTATATACTACCAGCTTCTATACATCATAAAATGGCTATAGGGTAATATTCAGCTGTCTCGTGTCTATCCTCACTTTAGTATTTAGCAGTCTATAGCGTTGAAGTATAAATCTACTGAATTTGGCAGATTTTAGGATAGTCCAAAGTGGCTTATAACTTTGGCAAGGAATATGTCAACAGGTGAGGTGTAGAACTGTTTCAGGAGGAGAGTGTAGAGAATTCTTCCATTGCTCAGTGAGGAGTATCTAATCTCCGTGTCCTACCTAGTAAGGTATGTGTGAGTCCATGTTGACTGTATCCTCTCTGGTTCTACGCTTTCCTTGTTGTTCTCTATCTATTCTAATTTTGTTTGTTTGTTTTTGGGGGGGCACCACAGCAACCCTGATGGTCAATGTCAGTAAGGATGGGGACCCAAAGTTGGAACTTAGTAAGGACCAGAGAAAGCTCCTCTCCCTAGTCCCAAAGGAAGTTTACTGTTCTATTTTTTTGTAGACCACTCAGGGCTCCTGGCTGTAGTTCTAATGACCTTGGATCCTGCAAGGAAGGATTTGGGCTTCTTACACCCCATGTGGTAGATTCAAAACTGGGTGGGTGACCTCAGATTTCTCGGCCTCCAAATGCACTCCAATTCCCAGTGTTCTCCTTGACAGTTGGGCTGCAGTCTTTGGTGCCCATACTGATAGTCCTAGGTGTGGACCCAGGGGTCTCCAGGGTTGGGAAAGCCTACTCCTGTCCTCCTGTTTCACTCTGGGGTCCTCGCGTGCTCTGTGCATATGACCTCCTGTTAAGAGGTTCTCAGGATCACTCTTGATTTCCCCAATATATCTTAGTTTTACTATTGTGTAATGCTGATTCATGTCTGTTGTCAATGAGTTGCCTGTTATGTTCCTGGTAGGTTATACTTCACGTCATCTTCACATATTCTGAGGAGATGGAAGACTTCTCCGCCCTCCCACCCAATTTCTGAGTAGCATAGGGTCATAAAATTATAACATGTTTTACAATTGTTTGATTTGTGTCAGAAGCAGTCTAATTCAAATTGGTTGTTGATCCATTGGTTACATCACAATATCTTATTGCATCTGATACAGGCTATCTGAGGTTGAAATAATATTACAATTTACAGGTACTATTTTTCAGATTGACATCATGTTAAATTAAGGCAAAGATGTGGTATTTAGCCTTTTGGGATTGGCTCATTTGCCTTTGCATAATGGTTTCCAATTAGGCCCATTTGGCCACAAAGAACTTCATTTTATTTTGTAAAGTAGCTGAGTAGTATTCCATGGAGTAAATGAACCACAGCTTTCTTATACAGTCTTCTGTTAATGGGCATTTCGGTTGCTTCCAAGTTTTTGCAATTATTGATTGTGCTGCTATGAGCATCGGGGTGCATGTTGGCTTCTCGTGTAACAGGTGTTTTGGATATATTCCTAGGAGTGCAATTGCTGGATTGTATGGTATGCAGATTTTCAGTTGTTTGAGTGCTCTCCAAACTGTTTTCAATAGAGGCTGTACCCACCTGCAGTCCCACCAGAGGTGGAGTAGTGTTTCATTTCCACACAAGCAAGTGTTGTTGGTAGATTTTTGTATGTTTTTCATTCTTACCTGCATTAGGTGGTACCTCATTGTTGTCTTCATTTGAATTTCCCTTATTGCCAGGGAACTTGAGCATCTTTTTGTTTGTTTGCCATTTGGGTTTGATCCTTTGTGAAATATCTGTCCATTTTCCATGCCCATTTTTGAGTGGTTTCTTTGTTTTGGTGTTTTGGTTGTTCTGGAGATCCTTGTATATTCTAGAGATTAGCCCCTTTCACCTATGTAGTGTGCAAAGATTTCCTCCCATTTTGTGGGTTGGCTTTTACTTTGTTGATTGTTTTCCTTGCTGTACAGAAGCTTCTTAGTTTGATGTAGTCCCATTTGTTCATTTTGCTCTTCACTGTTATTGCTTTTGGAGGGTTTTTTAGGAAGTTGGGGCCTACACCTAAATCTTGCAGGGCATTTCTAACCTTATCTTCCAAAAGTTTGAAGGTTTCTGGATGTAGGTTTAGGTCTTTAATCCATTTAGATGTGATCTTAGTGTATGGTGAGAGATGTGGGTCTATCTTCTGATTTCTGCACGCTATTAACCAGTTGTCCCAACAGCATTTATTGAAGACACCTTCCCACTTGCATGGATTGTCGCCTATTTTTTGTCAAAGATTATCTGACTGTATCTGTGTGGGATCCCTTCTGTCGTTTCTATTCTGCTATTTGATTTTCCTCTCTATCTTTGTGCCAGTACTAGGCTGTTTTGATAACCACCATCATATAGTATGACCAGAGGCGGGACTGTGATTCCCCCTGGTAACTTCCTATCCTTCAGGATGGTTTTAGCTATTCGTGGTTTTTTGTGTTTCCAAATGAACCTTAAAATCTTTCATCTCTTGTATGTGCTTCTCAATGTTGATCAGAAGCTTTATAATGAGTTTTCTGAATTCTGAGTTCCTAGTTTACTCAATGTCTTGCTCAGTGAACCCTGAGGTTGGCATCAGGTATTGTTCCTTTGCAGGGGAGTCTTCAATAATATTCATTTTAACTTTGTGTATTCTTTTGCTCCAGATCATTGCACTTCAGTGATCAGATTCTTCTCCTTGGTGCAGAATTCTAAGCTATGTCCTTCACAGGTCCACAGTTATTGTTAGGATTTCCCACGGGGACATATTGTGGCATGAGCCAATATCTTCCTACAAGGATAATTGGGCAGAGATCCAGGGGTGATCTCCCACACTAGAGAAGTCAAAGAGTGACACTTGCCAAATGGGATCCACATTGGGCCAGATGTCACAAGATTCTTCACTCTGATCAAACTTCATCCTTTATAGCTAGGTCATTCGCATTAGAACTGTCACATGCATCAGGTGATATTTGTGCTTCCAATTTTAGTCTGAAACAGCATGAGGAATTTTGAAATTATACAAAACTCCTATTACATACAATGTGGAAATAAAAAAAAAAGATGGTATTCCAAAACAAGTGTTATGCAGTGAAGATTTATTAGCAACATGAAAATACGAAAGCAGTACTCATTCACATTTTGTCCCTCACAATAAAGGAAGATCACACGCAAATTGCATCATATTTTAGCAACACATAGCCTGTGTTCTGAAATACACAGATATTCTGCATGTTTACTTTTTAACACTTGGCTGAAACTTCTAAAGCGTTTTTGCACTTCCATTACACTTTCAGTGTTTTCTATTTCAATGTAGCTAACGCTTGTTTCATTCACGTTGTAAGCTGATAGAGCATGCTAGTATGTTTATGGCAGCTAACACGTGGTTACACAGTTTAGTAATGAAAATTGACGCCTTCCAACAATTCTTCACATTATCTACATTCGTAATGTTTCTCCCATGTGAATTCTGATGTGTAACGAAATCTGACTCCCTGCAAAAGGATTTTCACCACAAGGAACATTCACATTGTTCTTATCCTGTGTGCATTCTCTGATGTGTAATGAGGTGTGACTTCTGAGAAAAAGCTTTTCCACACTCACTACATTCATAAGGTTTTATCCCTGTGTGGATTCTCTGATGTGTAATGAGGTGTGACTTCTGAGAAAAAGCTTTTCCACACTCTCTACATTCATATGGTTTTTCTCCAGTGTGTATTCTCTGATGTGTGATTAGAGATAACTTCACTTTAAATGTTTGTCCACACTCTCTACATTCAGAAGGACTTAGCCCTGTGTGGATTCTCTGATGATTAATGAGGTGTGCCTTCTGAGTGAAAGCTTTTCCACACTCACTACATTCATTAGGTTTTACTCCAGTGTGGATTCTCTGATGTATCATTAGAGATGATTTCAGTTTAAATGCTTGTCCACACTCAATACATTCATAAGGACGTACCCCTGTGTGCAATCTCTGATGTGTAATAAGATGTGCCTTTTGAGAAAAAGCTTCTCCACACTCCCTACATTCATAAGGTTTCACCCCGGTGTGGGTTCTCTGATGCGTAATGAGTTGTGACTTCCGAGAAAAAGCTTTTCCACACTCACTATATTCATAAGGTTTTACCCCAGTGTGGATTCTCTGATGTGGGATTAGGTACCACTTGTAATGAAAAGATTTTCCACATTCACTACATTCATAAGGTTTTTCCCCAGTGTGTCTTCTCCGATGTAGGATTAGATATTACTTCAGTTTAAATGCTTTTCCACACTCACTACACTCATACGGTTTTACCTCTGTGTGGATTCTCTGATGTACAATTAGATATGACTTCAGTTTAAATGCTTTTCCACACTCACTACATTCATAAGGTTTCCTGTCTGTGTGGATTCTCTGATATGCAATCACAGATAATTGCTGGTGAAAGGCTTTTCCATGCTCATTACATTCATATGGCTTCTCTGCAGTGTCAAGGATGTGATTTCCCATGAGTTCTGACTTCCAGTCAATGTTTTCTTTACATTCATTGCACACATTGAAATTTGCTCCCCTTTCACCTCTATGTTTACTATTAACACAAGATTTAAAGTTAAAAGGCTTTTTACAGTAACCACATATATAACAACTTTTTGCTGTTTGGGTAATCTCATTGACTTTGAAATCTACTTTATAAATAACTGATTTCTCACTCAGGAAATGCTCATGGGATTTCTCTCCTGATTGTGTTTGTTGATGATTGTCAAAGTCAGGACTGTTACTTAACATTTTCTCTTTAACCTGAACAGACTCTCCCACATTGACAGTTTGCTTATTACATGCATCGTTGGTGTAAGCTGTCTCACTCACAAGGAATATCTTCTTCCTGCTGAAAGTTTTTTCTTTCCCACTGTGTTCAAAAGACTGCTCACAAGTGTGCATCTTATCATGTTGTCTAAGATTTTCCCCACTCTGGAGTTTGATTTCAGGGAAATTAGAGGCATGCTTTATCTCAAGAGGCATTTCATCAGGCATACTGGGGAAAGAAAAGATTTCAAATGAGCTACGGTGTCTTGCTTCTGTCCTTTCACAAGCAAGTTGACTTCTAAGATTTCTACTTGCAGGTGCTTAATCTGCCTTGCATCCAAGTTTTCCTGATCACTTAGCAAGTAAAACATCTATTTAAAACTGATTTTCTGTTTCTGTTTCTACAGTATGATACAGAAAGCAGCACAGAGTTTTTCTCATAACATTTGCTCTGGTGCACGATGTAACACCTGAACAAAGACCCAACCTCCAACCACTGCCTTGCTCTAGCTAAACCTCCAGAAGGATTACATTTTTAGAGAGGTGGAGGTACGAAGTACAGCAGTTTAACATTTCACAGGCATTGCTCAGCTACTGCCTATTTGCACTTTCCTTATCAACTCAATTTTCATATTGGACTCTAGGCTCTGAATGCTTGTGTTTGGACAGCTCCTTAGGGCAAATTGACAGTCCCCAGCAAAGGGCACTTTTCTGCATGACTTCAAACACGCTACGTGGATTATGAATGCCAAGCACCTGACATGTACCCAAGTTCTGGGTTCTTTCCTCATATTTCAGGTTGGTTTATCCTCTCTTGAGTGATAAGACGCCATGTACCCCCAAGTATTCTTCTTGGCCTTGATTTTTCTTTTTGTTTAAAATTTATATATTTTTATTGGAAAGTCAGATATGCAGACAGCAGGAGAGTCAGAGAGGAAGATATTCTGTCTGTTGATTCACTCCCCAAGTGACCACAATGGCTGGATCTGAGCTGACACAAAGCCAGAAGCCAGGGACTCTTCTGGGTCTCACACACAGATTCAATGTAACAAGGCTTTGTGCTGTGGTCGACTACAATGCCAGGCAACAATCAGGGAGCTGGATGTTAAGTGGGGCTGCCAGAATGCGAATAAGTGCACATATGAGATCAAAGCATGCACAAGCAAGGGCTTTAGCTGCTGGCCTACCAAGCTGTGCCTTGGGTTTGATCTTTAGAAGTGACCTATGTGGGTCTTTCAATGACCCATTCCATAGAACATAGATTAGTTGAGAAAAGAACAGTTGCTTTCCTTTGTATCCTGTCTCAATTAGATCACTCGTGTGTCTTCCTAAATCTGAGACATGGAAGGCATAGAATATCAAGGATATATTTGGAGCTACAAACTAGGATTTATTTCATGTCTCTTCAAGAGAAAATCACTGGGAAATGCCTTACTCACAGGTTCCTGCCAGGACAAGTGTCAGCAGACACTTCAAAACCTAAGACCCTTTTGAAATTTTGTTTTCTCCACCTCTCTCCATTCAAAAGGCACACCATCCTCTGGCTCTCTCCAAAGTAACGCAATTTCACTCCATCTGCTTTCTACATTCACCTCGTGATATTCAAATTAACACTCCAACTATAAATGAAATATGTATGTATATATAAAGAAACAAATTATATTTCTTAAGTTGCATTTTTGTACAATTTCTCCTTCATATCATGTTTTAATTATGGGCAGAGCTAATTTTAAGTATCTTTATCAGGGCCCTGTGAGATATACTAGTGGCTAAATTCCTAGAATGAATGTACAGGATCGCATATGGACGCTGATTCTAATCCAGGCAGCCTGCTTCCCATCTGGCTTTCTGCACGTGGCCTGAGAAGGCAGTGAAGGACAGCCCAAAGCCTTGAGATTCTGCAGCTGTGTGGGAGACCTGGAAGGGCTTCCGTGCTCCTCGCTTCAATCAATGCATGGAAGATCTTACTTGTCACCTCCTCTCTGTATGTTTGACTTTGCAATAAAAATCAGTATTTCTTCAGAAAAAAATCACGTTAGCAATGCAACTCCCTTTTGGGTTATTATACAATGTTTGTGATTATAACTTGCCTGAAGATTATTTCTTGACTTTCCTGATTAGCTCCAAGCAGCCCATTCTTTCTGTAGCGATCTGAAATGAGGAAAAGTGTAACCATCTCCATGAAGCTCATCTAAGTTTTTCTGCTAAAATGTTCAATTAAAGCCAATGAGGTTTGTTGCCATTCTAGATTGAGCACATTTTAAGTATTAGTGAAAAGTGGACATTTATGAGCATAATTAATGAACATTACTTCTTTATTAATCATTAACATAACAACTTTACAAAATGACAATTTCAGTTACTTGGAATTGTGTATTTTAAGTTGATGCAGGATAGCAGTGAAAATGTGCCACAGAAACTCAAAATAATGCTTGGGATATCTTACATCCCATAACAGCACCAAGCTGTCTTGGCTTGAGTACTCTGATTCAAACACAAGGTCTTGAGAATGTATCTGGCAGGTGGCACATGATGATTCAAGTGCTAGGCATCATGAAAAGACCAATAAGTAGTTCTAGATGTAGGGTTACTTGCCAACAAATTTTGAAAGGCATTGCTAGAGTAAACCTACACATGGAGATTGTGGAATTCCTGTGTCTCATCAGCTAACCTCTGGGAGGAAACTTAAAAAAAAAAAAAAAAAAAAAAAAAAAAAAAAGCAAGAGGTTTCAGGTCAAGAGAACCGAAGGCAGTTGTAGAGCCGGTGTCAGTCTGGCCTATTTGGGGCAGTGTTACTCAAGTGTGCATCCTGAGTGGGGTGTGGGATGGGCCCTACTACAATGTTCTCCAGCTAATGCTAGGCCAAGGAAGGACCGGACTGCACCGGGCACTGGCCTAAAGTCCAGTGGCATGTAGGAGAACTGTGTCTGGCAGGGGATAAGGGGGAAACTTGGGAAGCTCCCCTGGTGAGTTTGGTGAGTTATAGCTCCCACTGGTGAACAGGTGGTCCAGACCTCGGGGTTGGACAGGCTGGGCGAAGTAGCACTAACGGTACATCAATGTATGAAAAAGTGATGGAATGGGTGCATCGGGCAGTACTGAGCAAACCTTAGCCCACAAGGAAGATTGAAAACCAGGTTGGAGCACAGGACATGCCCAGCTAGGATTTTGCACCAAGTGATCTGCATGAGCCACGGATGCTGAGGCACAGTGTCTAAGGCAGGGGTCACAACAGGAGAGGGGCAGTGCCAAGCTGAGTCTGAGCAACCACTGGCATGTGTGGGATCTATGGCTGCGAACAGGCCCAGTTGGGGAGATAAAGGGACACCCTAGCTAGGTGGAGGTTCCCACCAAGGGGCACACAAGCTGGAATGGGGCTGCGTTCTGGTCAGGATACAGTTGTAGTCTCTATTGGCACAAGTGTGGAGGTGAACTGAGTAGTGCTGCCTCATGAACCCACTGGTCTGCGTGAAATCTGGCACTCAGAGGGGTTCAGATGGAGGAGCCCTACAACTCCTCCGGAAGGACACAGACCCTGTAGGAAAGCGCAGGAAGCATGGAAGGAAACAGCCCAGAAGAGGTCATGGAAAGTGTCCCACTTGCATACATTTTGCATGGGTCATGGGCAGACCAGGCTTAATAAGTTCACGTCATCCACTGGCAAATCTGAACGCCAGAACAGGATGTGGGTCGAGCCAGATTCACTAGTGCAAAAGCAGTACACAACACAGAATGCCAGGATGCGCTTGTCTGTGCCAGATGTGACAGCATAGCCCAACCAGCACATGTGAGAACAAGGAAGGGAGGGGGCAGAACAGGCAGGGTAATAACTGGTGGTTCCCCTGCTGGACAGCTACTCCCACTGGAGAGCGTGAGCTGGGATGGGGGAAGACCAGACTAGGCGGGGCCACAGCACCCGTGTGCCTCCTGTGGACCAGTTCAGTGAAAAGCCAGGCTGGCCTGATTATTCCTACTGGTGCAATCTACAATTAGAGTGGGTGAGGGTTGCTTGAGCTTAGCCACAGCATCAGCTGGCAGAAGCCAGCACTGGGGGCTAATTCTTTCAAGTTAAACCACAGAACCACCTGGAGAGTGCCTAATTGGGAGTGGGAGTGGCCTGGGAGTGAAACAGTGGGCTCCTCCCTCTTGGGTTACCACACCCCACGGGAGGCACAAAAACTAGGACAGGGGCTGGGGCTGGCTTGACAGAGACACCGAACAATACCTGTGAAGGCTGGATAGTGGAGCTGGTTAGACGAAACATGCTTAAATACCTATTGGCATGTATGAGAGCAGAAGGGGAGGGAGGACAGACTGGACTATTCTGCCAAACATACTGGCAAACCAGGGGAGGGGGCGGGCTGCTGGGGGCTTTTATGGCTTGCTTCAACTGGGCTGCAGCTCCCACTGGTTTATGTGACGGCCATGTATGCGTTGGGCAGAATTAGGCTGGACTGCAAACACCCATTGATTTCAATGCAAGATAGGGATGGAAACACAACCAACCCAGCAACTGCAACCACCAACTCATCAGGGTGATGGACTGTGCCGAGCCTGGTTCCTGCTAGAAAGAATCTGGTCTGGGAACACCTCAGACAAAGTTTCTTTGGGGATCCCCCCAATCAAGCTTTCGAACTCAGAATGTTAACCATGAAATGACAGGAGAGAACAAGTCAATCAACTATCTCAGCCACATGTTGACAATGAAAGTACTAGGCAAACAGAGACTATATGATGGACTATGTGAATCAGTGCATTCAGTAACGACTGCATCATGCTTGAAGCATGAACTGGGATGCGGGCAGACCACACTAAGCAGGGCTACAGCACCTGTACACCTCATGTGGACTAGATCAGGGAAAAGCCAGGCTGGACTGATTATTCCTATGGGTGCAACCTACAATTAGAGTGGGCGAGGGTTGTTTGGGCATGACCGCAGCATCAGCTGCCAAAAGGTAGCTCTGGGGTCTAATTCTGTCAAGTTAAAGCACAAAACCACCTGGAAAGTCCACAATCCGGGAGTGAGAGACCTGGGAGAGAAATAGTGGGCTCTCCCCTCTTGGATTACCACTACCACGGGAGGGCACAAAAACTAGGACAGAGGCGGGGGTGGCTTGACAGAGAGGCACTCAACAACACCCGTGAGGGCTTGATTGTTGAGCTGGTTAGATGGATCTAAGCTTCAATGCCATTTGCCATTTGCCATGTACGAGAGCCAAGGGGGTGTGGGAAAGACTGGACTAGTCTGCTACACATACTGGCAAACCAGGATAGGGGGCGGGCCTGCTGGGGGTTATTGCGGGTCGCTCTCACCAGGCTGGAGCTTCCACTGGTTTATGTGAGGGCGGAGTATGCGCTGGGCAGAACCAGTCTGGACTGCAACACCCATTGGTTCCTGTGGAAGGTGGGACTGAAAAAAGAACCAACCCAGCAATTCCAACCTCCAGCTGATCGGGGCGATGGATTGTGCTGGGCCCTGTACTTGCTGGTGTATACAAGAATGTGGCCTGGCAACAACTCAGACGAAGCTTCTTTGGCGATCTCCCCAATTGAAATGAAAGACTCAGAAAGCTAACCATGAAAGGAGAGAAGATGGAAAATGGTAATCAACCACCTCAGTTATAGGTTGGCAACAAAATCCTGGGCAAATAGAGACGCTATGATGGACAATGCCAATCAGTGGATTTTTCAATGACCTCATTGTATTGGGAGAGGCAAGATTGGCAGCGATTCATAACTGGTGAACTATTGAAACCACTTGAGTGAATATCTCAGAGCATGCCCCACATGCGGGACTTGGCGTGGGTGGGAAACTGGGTGGGGCTTCTCCCACAATATCCCCCTTTACCTCAGGTACATGAAGGAAACAATATGGAAATGATAGTCTTATCCACTTTCCTATAGCCCTTGACCCTTTTTACCCAAACTATCTATGTAAAGATTGTCAAAATAAAAAAAAGAATTTGAAAAAAAAAGATCACATCAAGCTTTGTCAAGCTGTGCCTTGTTCATGGAAAATGATGTAGATTTTTTGACATCACTGCTAGTCTTATCTAGTATGGAACTTCAGAAACTCTCCTTTCCCTTGTCAACCATAGAAAAGTATTCTGTTTGGGCAGGACAGATTTTCACTCACCCAAGGACAGCAGATTGTTGTAAGTCTCAAGCATCACATCCCTGTACAGGGTCCGCTGAGTGTTGTCCATGTGCTGCCATTCCTCCTGGGTAAAGTCCACAGCCACATCTTCAAATGACACCAACACCTATAAAGTACATGTCTCCTCAGTTCTGGATCATTACGTACAAAGACTGACAGTGAATTGCACGCATATTTAACTTGGAACTTTTATGGATGTAATTTAATTTACAGACTATACAGAGTAACAACAAAACAAAAATAAGTTCTCCTGTAGTACTTTTACAACTCCAATACTACAGTAGAATAACCCTTATTATTCTCTTAAAGGTTGTTTTCTCTAAATATTTTGAATCTAAGCAACTGTTGAGGGCGTTGTTCAAATAAACTGACAAGAGGAAGACATCACACTCCGTTTGTTCCTATGATTGCCGTTCTGCTTCATAATCAAATTAGATTAAATAATCACTTTAACACTGAGCCAAATTATTAACTCAGTACCTGTAATAGTAAGCCGAGTGCAATTCTTTTGTGTTTAACTTGCACATTGTGTGCATGTAAATTTACGATCCATATTGCAACACATTGTAAATATATATATATATGTTGTCATGTATTATTTTTTCAATTCTGAAGCTACAATTCCATTATGATTCTGTATCAGATTGTTTTCTATCACAATTATAAAATGAATTAAGTGTGTAATCTGCGTACACACACACTCACACACAGAAACACATGATAAATAACCTGCTAGATTGGATAAGGAAGACACATGTATAAATGTGTAAATGTTTCTTAAATCTTACATTGGGAATAAATATTTATAAGTATCCCTTAACATTATTTTTTATTTTTTAGTATGAATGCATTAAAACCATTTCTGCATTATTTCTTTTGCTTTTTATGGAATAACATTTCAATTAAAATAAATTTTAATTTCTACCTAGTGAACTATAGCTTAGTAGGAAACCAAAGTGCAGCCTCAGACAAAGCTATTTTTTTGTAACAATCACTGATACCAGCCAGTCACAATGAACCAGTTGAACAGAATATATACATATACATATACATATACATATACATATACATATACATATACAGCAAAGGCCATGTTGCAACATCACTGCTTTAGCACATGTTTGGGAAGCCCATTAATTTTAATCAGTTATCTGGGTTTTTATCTAGTTAGTCATTTTAATATAGAAAAGAATTGATGTAGCTGATATACAGAATTTCAAAAAACAGAATGATACTTCTCTCTATCTTAACTTTTTATTTCTAATGCTTTTCTAAACATTTGAAACAGCATGTTTTAAACTTACATTGCATTCAAGATCTTAATCTTTCAGTGATTAAAATGAAAAGAAAATCATCATAGTTCAATAGAAAAAAGCTATTAATATCATGAAAACAAGTGTTTCAATCATACCAGCTTTCAAACACAGATATTAAATCTACAGCAGAGTATCTGTGGAATGTGCAGAATTTTCCTTTCACAGTTGAGTAAGTCGATGTTTTTGTTATTCATTTAATAATATTGGACAAGTTTTAAGTGCGATGTAGAAACTTAAAGAGAAAAAGGGGTGAATACTAGAATGAGGATTTATCCATTTTATCTCTCTGAGAATGCAAAAATGTGCTGTGAGAAAGGACTCCATTGATGTGACACACTGTGATGAAAGCACTTGAGATTTAGTGATGTGGGATAATTGCAAAGAGTGCGAATAGCTGCAACTGCAGATTTCAGTAGATTTCAAGAATGTGGAAACTAAATGCTTCCCTTCCCAAATCTAATGAATGCTATAATTCTAATAATCCAAGAAGCCCGTAAGACAAGTAAAAAAAAAATTTTCTCAAAAATTAATATTTCCTCATGAAACATGACCTTCATTCGTATTTGCAGGTTTTCTGTCTCCTTGTTTTTCAAAGATTTATTTATTTGAAAACCAGCAAGAAAGAAAGACATTTAGAGACATTGGAGCTGGAGGGACCTAGGAGAGTTCGACTTCCGGGTGTGGGTGGTGGGAGCTTTGGGGCCTGGCTGCTGGATGATCTGTATGGATGAGATTGATATACCAGCCTACCTGCTAGTCCTATGTAGGTATTGTTATCAGCAAAGAATAGCAACCCCACAGAGTCAATGTGAAGGCTAGGACTGGAGTCCAGTCTAGCAGGGCTAGATTCCAGTACCTAACAAAATTTGTTGGAACAAAGGATGGATAACATTAAGCAGGGCCATGATACTAACCAGCATGCGAGAGACCCAGGTCAGGGCGTAATTTTGCTGTGTCTGGGGGATGGCGGGGGGGAGGTGTGGGCCAAACCCTGTGGAAGCATTTCCTTTGAAGGTTAGAGAGGGTAATGAGACCTAATAGGTTGGAGGAGAGGGACCAGATGATCAGATATGAGGGCCAAACTCCGTGGAAATACTAGCTCCACTGGTTAGCTCAAAAGTGGAAGGGAAGGCGATGGACTAAATTAGGTGTGACCAAGGAGCCTGCCAACAATCACAGGTTAATGAAGCAACAGCAGTCTGGACTGGTCAAGGAAGCAGCACCCAAACGTGCATTCTGGATAGGGTGTGGGGTGGGTCAGGATGCAACGTTCACCAGACAATGCCAGACACTGGTCTAAAACCACAATGGCATGTATGAGAGCTGAGTCCAAAAGTGGTTCAAGTGGAAGAACTTGGGAAACTCCCCTGACGAGTCATAACCAATAGGATCCAACAGTACATCAGGCAGATCATTCACCCAGACCACATGGGATTCATCCCAGGTGTGCAGGGACAGTTCAACATCCGCAAATCAATAAATATGATACATCATATCAATAAAATGAAAATTAAAACCACATGATCCTCTCAATAGATGCAGAGAAAGCATTTGATAAGATCCAACACCACTTCATGCTGTAAATCCTAACCAAAATAGGCACAGAATGAACATTCTATGTCACAATCAAAATAACTTAAAAAAAAAAACCCAACTGCAGCATAATACTAAACGGGCACAGCACGATAGCGCAGTGGTTAGGGTCCTCAAATTGTACATGCTGGGATCCAACATGGGCCCCAGTTCTAATCCCGGCTGCCATGCTTCACATCCAGCTCCCTGCTGTTGGCCTGGGAAAACAGTCGAAGATGGCCCAAAGCCTTGGGACCCTGCACCCGTGTGGGAGACCCAGAAGAGCTCCTGCCTCCTGGATTCAGATTGGCGCAGCTTCAGCCGTTGTGGCTGCTGGGGGAGTGAACCATCAGTTGGATGATCTTCCTCTGTGTCTCTCCTCCTCTCTGTAGATCCGCTTTTCCAATAAAAATAAATAAATTTTTAAAAACAAAAACAAGAAAAACCCAATGACAGCATCATACTAAATGTGGAAAGATTGAAAGCTTTTCCATTAAAATCTGAAACTAGAGAGGGATGTTCACTGGAAGCACTACTCTTCACTATGGTATTGGAAATCCTTGTCAGAGCTGTTTGGCAAGAATGAGGAATTAGACTAATCCACACTGGAAGTGAGTCACTGAAATAGGAGAACCAGAAACCTCAATCAAGAGACTACTGGAACTCCTAGGAGACATTGGCAGAGTAGAGGGTTACAAAAATTGATGGACACAAATCAATGGAACCAGTGTACACAAATAATTCCATGGATGAGAAAGAAATTGTAAGTACACTCTCCTTTTAAAAACATAGAGAGGATTCTTTAATACCTTGGAGTTAAGCAAATTAGATATGTGGAAGACCTCTCTGACAAAAATAATGAAACATTTTTAAAAAGGAAATAGAAGAAGATATTGAAAACTGGAGAAACTTACCATGTTCCTGCATTGGCAGGATCAACAATATCAAAATGACATAACACCAAAAGTAATATACAGATTCAATGCAATCATAATCAAAATCCCAACAACATTCTCAGAAATAGACAAGATCATACAAAAGTGCATCTGGAATCAGAAGATACCACAAATAGCCAAAGCAATCCTGAAGAATAAAAACAAGGTGGAGGAATCACAATTTCAGACCTCAAGACATACTACAGAACAGTGCTCATCAAAACAGTCTGCTTCTGTACCAATGGAACAGAATAGGAACACCAGAAGGGAGCCCACACATATATAGCCAGCTAATGTCTGAGAACAAAACTGAAAACAATGCAGGCAAAAACCCTGGTCTCTTCAACAAATGCTGTTGAGACAACTGGAAAGCAACTTGTAGAATTAAGAAGCAAGATTCACATCTGTCACACTGTACAAAAATCAGCTCTAAATGGATGAGCCAGGTAAATCTACACCCAGAATCCATGAAACTATTTAAAGGAAACATAGGAAGCACACTCCAATATACAGCAACAAGAAAAGTCTTCTTAGAAAAGACAGCAGAAGCAAAGGTAGTCAAAGCCAAAATGGACAAATGAGACTACATCAAACTCAAAAGCTTCTGTATGGCATAGGAATCAATTACAAAGTGAAGAGGCAACCAACAGAATTGGGACAACATTTTTGCACACTACACGAGTGATAGGGGAGCTTCAGAAATCCAGAAAACAAAACAAAACAAAAAAAAACTAACAACAACAACAACAACAAAAACCCTGTTGAAAAAAATGGTCAAAGGAAAGGAGCAGACATAAAAAAAAAAAACCAAAAAAACCCACACACATACAAACACACAAACAAAAGTCAAATGGGTAACAGACATATGAAAAGATGCTCAGGCTCCTCCTAGCCATCAGGGAGATAAGAACAAAAACCACATTGAGATACCACCTAACTCCATTGACTGGCTACATTTAAAACTTTTCTAACAACAGCTGTGAGCATGGATGTGGGAGGAAAGGTACACTCCTTTACTGCTGGTGGGAGTGTAGGCTAGCGCTACCATTGTGGTCATCAGCTTGGAGAATTGCAAATAAACATGGCATATGACCCAGTTATCCTGCCCCTACGAATGAATATACCCAACAGAAATGAAACCTGCATATGAGAAGGGAGCTGTAATCCTGTATTGACAGCAGCACAATCTACAATAGCAAAGACATGGAAACAACACAGATGCGTATCCAAAGAGGAGTGGGTAAAGAAACAGTGGCACTTCTACTCCATGGAATAAAGAATGAAATTACACCATTTGCAGTGAGATGGTCCCAGCTACAGATGATTACACTCAGTGAAATACATCAATCCCAAAAGAACAAATACCAAATATTCTCTCTGATATAAGGAACCCATCATGCAGATTCTAAATTCAGTAACACATTCAATACTGATCTCTATCTATCTATCTATCTATCTACTTGTTTATTTATTTTTGACTGTATGCAATGTGTTTTGACTTTAGTTTCACTCTTCCAAATACTTTCTTTACTCTTGTCAAATTCATCACTAGCTCATGGATTACATGGTGGCATCATTTTACTCAGGAGACTACTGTGTTTTCTTTTTGTCACCCATGTGCTAGTTACCCAGTTGTGTGTTTTCCATTGTGCTGTTGTGTTGTTGGAGCATGCCTCATGTTGGGGACCGGGATGGGTGAGAGGTTGGGTGGGGCTTTTCCCTTTGTTACTCCCCTATCCCCAGATACAGGGAAAAATGATTATATTAGTGTGGAAACAATGATATTACCCACTTTCACTTCCAATCCAGCTCTAAGTCAATGCAAGTTCAAAACAGTAGAACATGACCCAAGCACTTGGGTGGGAGACTCATCTGGGAGACTCAGAAGAAATACCTGATTCTTCTGTGACATGGTCCAGCCCTGACCACTGTGACCACTGGGAGAATCAATCAGCAGAGGGCAAACATATCTGTCTTTCTCTCCTTCTCTTTCTGCAAGTCAGTCTTAAATAAATGAATAAAATGATCAGTAAACACCATTTGAAACTTGATATCCTACAGTCATTAACAAATTCTTAGTTTCCATTTCAATCATATAATAATAATAACCACGTCTTGGCTATGGCACCAGAAAACCTCAAGAGAAAGCTTCAACAGGTTTTGAAAGCTCCAATATCTTGTTCACAAAAGTTTTGCCTTCTTTCTCTTATACTTCCCTTTTCATTTTAGTTCACAAAGCATCATTAAGTTCTTCAGATACAATGTAAAACAAGGCGAGAAGTAAACAAACAACTTACTGAAGGTGTGTGTGTGTTCTCCAGCCTAGGAAGCATGAGCGGGCTGAAGGGCTACACCTGCAACAGAAGGTGGGCAGAGGGACTGATGAGTTTTTCTTGCTTGTGCTCAGTCTCCTTAGTGAATCTTACTGTGCTAAGTAATGTCAAGGCAGGAAGCAGGCACCCTGCAAGACCTAGTGACATACTCTAAGAAAATGATACAAACAAAAGTTTAGGAGAAACATATCCTTTATATTTTAATAAAAGAAAGAAAATGGCATCCTATAAGATGTTCTGTAAGGATTTAAAGGAAAATCTCACAGAACAGCAAGGGAAGGTCCACACCGACTGGCAGTAATCAGCAGAAGTTAATGCTGCAGTGTCAATGCCCAGCCAGTGCTGGAGACTGCTTAGCAAGGAGATCATTGGTTAACGCCACATGAAGAAAGAAGAGTCAAACCAAGTCCTAGAGAACCATAAAAGAAAGAAGTGCACAGGAAGGAAATGTTAGACTCCAATCCTTCTACCCTACCAATACCTCATACAGCATCAGAATTCATCCACAATTCGTAACATAAGAAAATTGCCCCATATGGAAAACACTTGCCAGGGATCAGCATATGAGAAGTGAAAGCAAGAAAAATGCTGCCATCAGCACAAAAATGAAAGCAAAGGCCAGCATTGTGGTATAACATGTAAAGCTGCCCACTGCAACACCAGCATCCCATATGGAGTCAGCTGTTCCACTTCTACCCAGCTCTGTAAATCACCGGGGAAAAGCTGCAGGCTGCAGGAATTAGCTTGGTCTAGAACTGGTCATTATGGCCATTGGGGAGTGAGCCAGGGGAGAGAAGATCTGTGTCTCTTTTCCTTTGTAACTCTCACTTGAAAACAAGCCAATGCATATTTATATGGTATATTTATATGGTATATTCTGGGGGTTCAGGACACCAGCACTATGGACTCCTTAGGCAGCATTCCCAGATGTCTTCGGGAGGAGTAGAATTATAACTGAAGCAGCTAGATCTTGAGCTGGTACCCAAATGCAGGTAGCACCTTGATTTCCTGTGCTGCCATATGACAAAAAAAAACAATGTTTAAGCCATCAAAAACGCACCTGTCTCGCTAGCCAGCAACTGAGGTCCAGGCACTACACATGCCAAGACTTCATATGGTCATTGGTTCTAATCCGGGTGGCCAGACATTCCTCCATCCCGTTGCTTCTTGTGTCCTGGGATAGCAGTCAAGGATACCCAAAGCCTTGGGTCCCTCCAAGTGTAGAGAAGACCTGAAAAAGGCTCAAAGCTCCTGCCTTCAAACTGGCTCAGCTCTGGCCATTGCTACTGCTTGGGGAGTGAATCACCGGATACAAGATCTTCCTCTCTATCTCCACTCCTCTATGTATATCTGACTTTCTAAGAAAAATAAATCTTAAAAAAAATCAAACACTAGACAAAACCAGGACTTAGTCTCCTCTGGGGACAGAAGTAAAAGAGACCAACACCGGAAATGACAAAGACTTTTTTCTCACCTAGGCATTCAGACATAGAGCTTATTGTCTTACTGAAACTTGGCAGAAAATAAAGCTGTCAAGAATTTTCTATTCTTTCTGAGACCACTGAATAAACTCAGGCTCCATGACACAGAACAAAGATGGAACATCCAAATCAGGGGCATCATTCCTACACAAGTGGGCAAACTGCAAATCAAAGCACAAGGACATGACAGAGAATGAGCTCTGGGAAGCAGCCTGCTTACACTTCACATGGAGACCCACACTCAGCAGCTTACTCAGGCTCCCAGGCCTTGGGCATCACTCTCCCTGAGGACACAGTGCACAGAGGGCTCACTGCACATGGAGGGAATCCTAAGCAGCCAGCACTGTGACAGTGTGGCCTGGGAACTCCTCACAGCCTGCAGGGTCACCTCCAGCTTCTTACTTCCCTTCTGAATGAACCATACACTCAATCCAAGTGAAGCTTGTGGCCACTGGGATTTTCTCTTAGCACTTCGAACACCAGATGTGTTATCTTGCTAAATTTCGATATAAAACCTGCAACAACGAATCATGAAAAAACTGAATTCTTTCATCATCTACAGGTAGTACAGGCCTCACAAACAGGAGAGAGAGAAAATCGGGCTAACACGAAGGTCAGCCTGTCCCTGGGCACTCTCCCCTCCTCACTGCACACTTTGGAAAGATGTGAGTCCCAAGGTTCAAGGTCAGGGCTGCAGAGTGGGACAACAAGGTCCCCCTGCCGTCCCCTCCCACCCTGGGGCCTGAGAAGATGCGCTCACACACTCACCCTTCCCAGCTCCTGAGGAGTCGGGAGTCCTCCGGAGGGCTCCTGCGGGGAGGGAGTTCACAGGGCAGCACTGCCTCAGCTCCCTGGGCCTCTCTCAGGACCAGAACCAGCCGCGCACAAATGGTACCACCTCAACAGCTCAGCCCGCCTTCTTCCAGGGATGTTCAAGGCCTGCATAACAAGACCGTTTGCACAGACATCATAGGGGACACAGCCAATGAGAACCGCACTGGGCTTAAGGTAGACACCTGGGTTTATGGTGGGAGGGGGAGAAAGGGGCTGGGCTTCACCTCAGGTCTGAGGCAGCCTCCTCTTTTGCAGTTTGAGCTTTCCAACAGCAGGGGCCGCTGTCACCTCTCAGGTAGGTCCACCTGCTGGCCTCCTTCCCTCTCTAGATCTGGATCCTCTTAAAGTCTAGAATCCCAAAAATGAGTTAAAATTCGTTGAATCTTCAATAGCTTTTCCGATTTTCTTCTTTGTGTTGGTTTTTTGACATAGTTTGACTGGCTCATCTTCTTTAAAGAGTTACTTATTTTTATTGAAAATGCAGATATGCAGAGAGGAGGAGAGATAGGAAGATCTTCCGTCCGATGATTCACTCCCCAAGTGGCCGAAACGCTGGAGCTCAGCCACTCTGAACCCAGGAGCCAGCATCTTTCTCCAGGTCTCCCAAGCAGGTGGAAGGTGCCAAAGGTGTGGGAGGTCTGGGCTGCATTCCAAGGCCACAGACAGGGAGCTGGATGGGATCAGAACCACCGTTTCAGTGTTACATGTTAGCAATGCTGGCCATTATACATGCATTGCAGCCTCAGTTACACTAGGGAAACTGCCATTTTCTGTCATTCTGTTTGTGGTTTCTTTGTATCAACAGGAGCTGAGTTTTTATTTAAATAACATTTTAAACATTTGAACGTGCTGGGATCCCATTTGGGCTCCGGTTCTAATCCAGGCGGCTCCACTTACCATCCATCCCCCTGTTTGTGGCCTGGGAAAATAGTCAAGGATGGCCCAAAGCTATGAAACCCTGTACGCTCATTGTGTGGTCACGTCGGGAGTGAATTATTAGACTGAAGTTCTTCCTCACTCTCTCTTCTCCTCTCAGTATATTTGACTTTGCAATAAAAGTAAAAGAAATCTTTTTTAAAAATGCATTTACTTTTATTATAAAGGCTGCTGCATAGAGAGAAAGATCCTCAATTTGCCAGTTCACTTCCCAGGTGGTACAGCAGGGAAAGCTGAGTTGCTCCATAGTCAGGAGGCAATTCTGGATCTGCCACGTCAGTGCAGGGTCCTGTGGTGTTTGGCAATTCTCTACTGCTTCCCTAGCCCACAAGCAGGGAGCTGGATAGGAAGTGGAGCCACAAGGACAGGAATGGGAGCCACAAGGACATGGGCTGGTACACATATATAATTCCAGCATGTACAGCATGAGGATTTAGCCGCAGAGCCACTGCTCCAGTTCCACAACTTTATTAATGTTGTTAATAATTTGGCACAATAGTGGATCATCAGTATGCCTGATGCTTTATGCTTTATACGCTGTACTCCGTGCTGGGTTTCAGTCTCCAGCCCCGTGAGCCTGTGATTGCATCTGGTATTGTGTATCTCTAGTCTTCTTCCTAGGACCACAGTGACCTGCCAATTCTACACCTAATGTGAATGGGACACATGTTCATCCTTAAATAGTGTCATTTTAAAAATGCATCATTTAAAAATGCATCATTTCAACCAGATGGAGTGGTTAAAGTCCTCACCTTTCACGCCCGGGACCCCTTATGGGCTCCGGTTCTAATCCCGGCAGCTCCATTTCCCATCCAGCTCCCTGCTTGTGGCCTGGGAAAGCAGTCAAGGACAGCCCAAAGCTTTGGGACCCTGCACCCGCATGGAAGACCCAGAAGAAGTTCCTGGATCCTGGCTTCGGATCGACATAGCATCGGCCGTTGCGCTCACTTGGGGAGTGAATCATCGGACAGAAGATCTTCCTCTCTGTATCTCCTCTGTATATCTCCCTTTCCAATAAAAAAAAAAATAGTGGCATTTTAAAGAGAGACAAATGTTGGGATTTCAGAGTGAAAAGATCATTTGTTTAACAAGTTAAAAAGAGTTTCCTGCAAAGGCTCTCTGTTCATAGAAAATCTATCCCTTCTCACTGACCTTTAACAAAAGAACAGCAATGATGAAAAAAAAAATAATAGCAATTGCATCAGTAATAGGTAAAGGTGATAATTAGCTAGCATAAGTTAACATTTAATAGAAATCTGCGATTTGGTCTTCATAAATGCGTTTATTTTATAAGCTTTCTTTTAAATTTTGTGTTCTTGATTTTTAGGTAATTTTGGCATAAGTTTAGAGAAAATTGACTTTGCATATACATAAATCAGCTGTCACTCTGGAACCGCATGTGCTGCCAACCGTGGAGTTCCTGCCTTCAGCCCGGTGACTGCAGGTTGGAATGAGCAATGGCTTGCTGAGAATGTTTTCATAAAGTAAAATGATAATTTTTTAGAATTGTTTTGATAAAGATTCTTTAATCAAAAGGTGGAAATAAAACAACTGGATGCTGTGCAAAAGCTTGTGATGCTTACTATAAAATAAAGAAGGCAACGATTCTGAGTTGTCTCTTATGAGCATCACACTGCAGTGGTCTGTGTCTCTCCTTGTCCTCTTTCCTGCCAACATGCACCCTTCCCGAGCTCTGAAATTGGCTGTGGCTGGTCTCCAGCAAGAATGTGGATTTGAATTACAATTATGGTGATGCTTATGGTTACACATATGGCTATGGCTATGACTATTGCAGGAATTAGGGTTAGCTTTTGGAGTTTGATTTGTGTTTGAGCTGGGGATGCTCTTAGTAGGGTCTTCATTCGGTCAAGTTGTATTGTTAGCTAAAGCATACAGTTTGGCTAGGAGTTATAGACAGGGTTGGACTTAGGGCAGGGTTGTTTTAGGTTAAGGGCTACATTCAGGATTAATGGAATCTTTGGTGTTGTGTTTAAGGTCTGGTGTTACAGTTGGGGCTATGACTATGGTTGGCATTATGTCTAGCTTTAATGCTCATATTTCAGTTAGACTTTTAAAATTGTAGGAATAGGATTTGGCTAGGATTATGACTAGGCTAGTAGCATGGATGGTCAAGGATTAGGGTTAGTATTTGGCACAGGTTTAAATAAAAGCATTGGTCTATGTCGGATATTTGTGTTAGGGTTAAGATTACAATTAGGGCTAGATTTATACTGAGAGTTAAGACTAATATTAGAATTAGGGCTAGAGATTTGATTGGCATTTGTGTTAGGATAACAGTTAGGCTTACAGAAAATTGTAGTATTAGGAAAGGGCTAGTATGAAACATTGGTTCAGTGCCACCATTGTCACTAGGATTAAGATTGGTGTTAGCATTAGGGCTGGGGTGAAGTCAAGTGGTAATGTTGAGATTCAGGTTAGATTTAGAGTTAAGAGTGGAGTGATAATGGATATTAGGTTTACAGTTAAGTTTAGTGTTAAGTGAGGACAGTGACTTGGTATTACTCTTAGTGTTGGGTAGGATTACGATTAGGTTTTGTTTTACGGTGAAGAGTAGGAATAGAGTTAGGACTATGAGTATGATTGGTGTTCATGTTATGGTTAATGTCAGGGATAATTCAATGGTTATGGAGAATAGTTGGCATTAGGATTCAGCAAATGTCAGTGTAAGGATTTGGAGCTAGAATTAGAGTTAGGGCTAGGACTACAGTTGATATTAAAGTCAGTGTGAGTGTTCAGGTTAGAACTAAGGTCAACGTCAGGGAAAATGTCAGGGTTAAGACAGGATGAGGGCTATGTCCTAAGATTCATCTGGTATTATGGTTAGAGCCTTGGGTAGTGTTAAATCCATGTTAAGGGTGAGAGCAAGATTATGGTTGGGTTAGGGCATGGTTCTTATTAGGGTTAGGGTTAGAATTCGAGTTTGGGATAGTGCTGGGATGAGAGCTACAATAGGGCCACAGTTGGTTATAGATTTAATGATAGGATTTGGACAAGAATTTAAATCAGTCCTAGATTTAGAATTAGAAATCAGCTTAGTGTTAGCTATAGGGTTATGGTTGGTGCTCGCAGTAGGGCTAGATGAGAGTTAAGATGAGGGTTGTGGCTAACCCTAAGCACAGACAGCAGCAATCTCAAGAACTAACCCTAGCCCTAACCCAAACCTCAACCACTAACTTTACCCTATCCCATGAGCTCCTTCCACCTCTAACTCTAAACCCTGTACCAACCTTAGCATTACTCCTAAGCTTAATCCTGATGGTAATGCTAACTCAGTCTCTTGACTTTTTACAGCTGTAATCATCAGCCAAGGTGCAGGCCAAATCCTAACACCAATGTTGAACCTAGTGTTAAATTCAACCTGACCTAGCCGTAATTCACTTAAAAAAAAAATTTACTCCTTTTTATTTCAAAGTCAGATATAGAGAGAGCAGGAGGGACAGAGAGGGAAATCTTCCACCTGATGATTTCACTCTCAAAGATGTCACAATGGCCGGAACCGCACCAATCTGAAGCCAGGAGTCAGGAGCCTCTTACAGGACTTCCACATGGGTGCAGGTCCAAAAGCTTTGGGCCATCCTAGACTGCTTTCTCAGGACACAAGGAGCAAGCTGGGCTGGAAGTGGGCTGCTGGGATTAGAATGGAAAACCATATGTGTCACATATGTGTCACATATCTTGTCACATGTAAGGCAAGAAGTTTAACTGCTAGGCTATTGTGCCGGACCCAGCATATTTCATACTAAGATACTCCATGCCCCCAACCCGATTCAGAATATCCCTGATACAGCTGTACTCTTAGTCCAAATTTATCCACAATGCTAATATTAACACAACGCAAACCCTAGCCATTAACCTAACCCTAAATATAGACCTGGCACTTACCCAACCCCTATCTCAAAACCTAGCACTGATTCTTATTACAAGCCAGAGCACACTCTAATCCAGAAATGATGATTACCCCTAACTCTTACCTCATACCGACACTAGTTCAAGCTCTAGCCCCAACCATAAATGTGATCATAACCCTAAACCGAAACTGAGCCATAGCCTTCACCCTGACTCCAGCCCTAACACAGATGTAGGCATCACTGTAAAAATAAGCCTAGCCCTAATACTGAACCTCAACCTAGATGTATTTATAAAGCTGACTCTAATGCTAACTCTACTCATCACCCTAATTATGAGTCCTAAATCTAATTGCAGCCAAAAACTTAGTCATAAACCTAACACTAGATTTTGATCTAACCTTCATCCTAGCATAACTTTAGCACTAGCATTAGCCCACACCCTAACATTAACTCTACCTCTAAGCATAATAATTCTGACATTGACTATAACCTCACCATAATACTCTAACACAAAGCAACATCTTAAAACCAAATGTAGCCACAGCTTTAATCCTAAAGTTAAGCGTAACCCTAACTGAATTCTAATTCCACAATTCTAGCATTGACTCTAATCTCACCATAGGACTCAAATTAAAACAACACAACTTCTTAATCCTCGATGTAGCCACAGCTTTAACCTTAACATTAGTTGTAACCCTAACTGTATTCTAATGTGACAGAGTCGTAAGGGAGATCCCAATAACTGACCATGTTATAGGCCGCAAAACAAACTTCAGCAAAGTTTGGAAAAATTGGAATTATATAATGCATCTTCTCACACCATCACGCAGTGAAGCTACGGTCCAGGAAGTCAAAGAAAGACTGGCAAATACATGGAGACTGAATATTATCTTATCTGATGGGACCCAACTTCATCTCAATTAGTGCTGAAGTTAAGAAACTACAAAAGCACCAAGTAAATGATCTAAGCTTATAGTACAAGAAACTAGAAAAGTAACAGCAAAGCAATCCCCAAATTGCTATGAAAAAGAAATAATCAAGACAAGGGAGAAAATAAACAGAGAACAAGAGAACTGCGCATAAGATCAATGAATCAAAGAGCTGGTTCTTTGAAAATTCAACAAAATGAACTCCCTACTAGCCCAACTAATCAAACACATGAGGCAGAAGATACTCATCAACAGCATCAGTGATGAGAAAGGAAATACAACAAAAACCTGGGACATACAGAGATTTATGAGGAACTATTATAAGCAACTGTGTGTGAACAAATCAGATGCCTTAGAAGAGATGGATAGACCTCTCAAACAAAAAACTCCTGGACCTGGGCCCGGTGCAATTAGTGTCACAGTTAAAATCTTCACCTTTAATGTGCTGGGATCCAAAATGGGCACCTGTTCCAATCCTGGCACATCCACTTCCCATCCAGCTCCCTGCTTGTAGCCTGGGAAAGCAGTTCAGGATGATCCATAGCATTGGGACCCTGCACCCACATGGGAGACCCGGAAACAAGTTTTGGCTCCTGGCTCCAGATCGGCGCAGCACCAGCCATTGCGACTACTTCAGAAGTACACCATCAGTTGGACGATCTTGTTTTCTGTCTCTCTCCTTTTCTCTGTACATCTGCCTTTCCAATACAAAATAAAATAAATCTTTTTTAAAAAGAGTTCTGGACTGGAAAACTTCACTGCTGAATTCTACCAAGTGTTTCAAAAGAAACTCACCCCAGTCCTCCACATGCTTTTCAAAACAACAGAGGCAATTCTTTCAAACTCTTTCTATGAAGCACATAGCACCTTAATACCAAATCCAGATAGAGAATCAACAGAAAAGGAGAACCGCAGATCAATATCCTTCATGAACACAGATGCAAAGATCAAACAAAATTCTAGCCAACAGGATCCAACAGTACATCAGGCACATCATTCACCCAGACCAAATGGAATTCATCCCAGGTGGGTAGGGATGGCTCAACATCCACAAATCAGTAAATATGATACATTAATAAAATGAAAAATAAAAACTAAATGATCCTCTCAGTAGATGAAGAGAAACCATTTGATAAAATACAACACCACTTCATGCTGAAAACCCTAAGCAAGATAGGCATAGAAGGAACATTCTATAACATAATCAAAGCAACTTAAGAAAAACCCAATGGCAGCATCATACTAAACAGAGAAACACTGGAAACCTTTCCATTAAAATCAGGAACTAGACAGGGCTGTCCACTAATACCACTACTCTCTTCACCATAGTATTGGAAGTCCTTGCCAAAGCTATTAGGCAAGAATGAAGAATTAGAGTAATTCACATTGGAAATGAGCCACTGAATTAGGAGAACCAAAAAACTCAACAAAGAGACTACTGGAACTCATAAGTGACTTTGGCAGAGTAGCAGGACACAAAACTAATGAACACAAGTTGATGGCACCAGTGTACACAAATAATTCCATGGATGAAAAAGAAAGGAATTAAGCAAACTAAATATGTGGAAGATCTCAATGATGAAAGAAAGCCATTGAACGTTAAAAAAAAAAAAAAGCAAAACAAGAAGATATTGAAATTGAAAACTGGAGCCAATGTTCCTTCTACGGAGTTCTTAATGGAAATCTAACATAAGAACCCAGGCCTGGAACTCGCTGGAGGGAGTGGCACAATTGGCTGCAAGCAAAGAGTTGTGTACCAACTGCAATAAGTAAAATCAAACTGCAGACCTGTGGGTGATAGAGCTCAGAAACAAACTCTGCTAACCAGAAGTACAATAACCAAGAACAAGTGAAGAGACAAAGGCACAATGAATATTACTGAAAACTCCCCTGCAAAGGAGCAAAACATCAAAGGGTTTGCCAACCTCAGAGTTAACTGAGGAAGACATTTAGAAAATGAGGGACACAGAATTCAGAACAGTCATATTAAAGCCTCTGATCAACAATGAGAAGCACATACCAGAGTTCAAAGAATTTGGGCCCAGAAGCATGGCCTAGCAGCAAAAGTCCTCGCCTTGAACATGCCACGATCCCATACAGGTGCCGGTTCTAATCCCAGCAGCTCCACTTCCCATCCAGGTCCCTACTTGTGGCCTGGGAGAGCAGTCGAGTACAGGCAGGGCTTTGGGACCTTGCACACACATGGGATTCCCGGAAAGATGTTCCTGGTTTCTGCCTTCGGATAGGCACAGCACTGGCCGTTGTGGCTCACTTGGGGAGTGAATCATTGGATGGAAGATCTTCCTCTCTGTCTCTCCTCCACTCTGTATATCTGACTTTGTAAGAGAAATAGATAAATATTTAAAATAATAATAATAATAATAAAAAGTTCAAAGAATTTAAGGAAGCAATACAGCAAATCAAGGCTGATATATCAGAAATTAAGAACACAGTAGAGCAAAGTAAAAGTACAGTGGAGAGTCTCCAAATCATAAGGAAGCAAGCAGAACAAAGAATCTCAGAAATGGAAGATATTTCCTGTCATCAGGGCGAAGCAAACAAGAAGCTGGAAGTAGAGCTGGATCAGGCCAAAATAAGTATTCAAGAATTGAAAGACACTATTAAGAGGCCAAATATAAGAGTTGTGCGAGTCCCAGAAGGTGCAAAAAGAGAAACTGGTTTTACAAATACATTTAATGAAATCATCAAGGAAGATTTCCCTAATCTGGAGAAAGAATTGGGAACAAGATCCAGGAGGGGCACAGAACTCCCAACAGGCTTGACCAAAAGAGATCTTCACCAACACACATGATAATCAAGCTCTCTTCAATCAAACATAAGGAAAAGATCCTTAAATGTGCATCTGAAAAAAATCAATTGACATATGAAGGAATGCCAATTAAACTCACAGGAGATCTCTCACAGGAAACTCTACAAGCAAGAAGAGAATGGAGTGACATATTCCAGATTCTAAAAGAAAAAAATTGTCGGCCTAGGATGACATATCCAGGAAGACTTTCCTTTTGCCTTGGAAAATGAAATAAAATTCTTCCAGAGTAAAGAAAAGTTAAAAGAATTTGCCTCTTCCAAATCTGCCCTACAAAGAATACTTCAAGATGTTCTCTTGGCAAAGAGGAATAGCAACCACCAAAACCAAACGCAAATGGCAAGAACATTCCAATAAAATGACAACAGAAGAATAAACCAACGAAAAACCCATTCACAAAATGGCAGGACAAAAGTACCACCCATACATATTAACCCTGAATGTAAATGGCTTAAGCTCAAACAAACATCATTGATTAGTAGACTGGATTAAAAAACAGCTCAGGAAACAACAGCCACTGGTTCTTCTGTGACATGATCCAGCCCTGACCACTGTGACCACTTCGAGAATCAATCAGCAGATAGCAGGCATGTCTGTCTCTGCTTCTCTCCTTCTCTTTCTGCAAGTCAATCCGTAATTAATAGATGATCAGTAAATCTACACTCATTAACAAGTTCCTAGTTTCCATTTCAATCATGTAATAATAATCATGTCTTGTTATACCACCAGAAAACCGCAACAGAAAGTTTCAGTTTTGACAGCTCCAATATCGTAGTTAAGACAGTTTTGACTTTTTCTCTTATACTTTCTTTTTCATTTTAGTTCACAAAGCATCATTAAGTTCTTCAGATACAATGTAAAACAAGGTGAGAAGTAAACAAACAACTTACTGAAGGTGTATGTGTGTTCTCCAGCCTTGGAAGCATGAGCGGGCTGCAGGGCTACACCTGCAAGAGAAGGTGGGCAGAGGGAGTGATGAGTTTTTCTTGCTTGTGCCCAGTCTCCCCACTGATGCCTGCTGTGCTAAGTATGTCAAGGCAGGAAGCAGGCACAATGGCTGGAGGAACAAAACCAATCAGCTTCCATGGCCAAGAGTAGTGCTTCCTGGAACCGTATCAACAATACAATAACTGGCAGTGATGAAACTCAACATGTCATTAGGTTAATGGAAACAACTACTACATATTTGGGACCCTGACCCATATGGGAGACGCAGAAGAAGCTCCTTGCTCCTGCCATGGATTGGCTGTCTTCTGGATGTTGGAGATACTTGGAGGGTGAGCCAGGTGACAGAAGAGTTTTCGCTCTGTCTCTCCTCTCTGTAAATCTGACTTTCCAATGAAAATTAAATAATAATAATGCTCTGACTGTTAAGCACTATCTAATTTTTTTATAACTGTCATGACTACTATTCAAATTATAAAACATTACAGAAAAAATATTACAGTGTCACTAAAATATATGCTATAGAGAAAGAATTGGGTGGCATAAAGTATTTCTCTATTTCTACAATGAGCTGCATAGGACTCCAGGTAAGGACTTCCATTGGAACGCACTTGAGGTTAATGCTAACATCACTGCAAGGCAAACATCTTTAAATCAGAGCAAATTTGTCTACATCTATATATTGAAAAAATGACATAATACATATTTATATTCTATACAGCTTTCTAGTAATAGTTCAAAATGAAAGATCAATGACACTTTCCTGCTGTTAAACCTACGATGATACTTGACTTTGAGAATTTATTTGCCTAAGCCCATAGGTTATTCGTAAATACGATAGAAACATAGTTTGAAAAGTGTTTTTACTGGGGGACAAGCACCGTAAATTAGCAGCTAAAGTCTTGGCCTTGCACGCGCCAGGATCCCATATGGGTGCTGGTTCCTCTCCTGGCAGCTCCATTTTCCACCCTACTCCCTGCTTGTGGCCTGGGAAAGCAGCAGAGGACAGCCCAAAGCCTTGGGACACTGCACCCAGTGGGAGACCCGGAAGAGGCTCCAGGCTCCTAGATTGAGTTCACCACAGCTCTGGCACTGGGGTCACTTGGGGTGTGAATCATTGGATGGCAGATCAAGAAAGAGAAGCTGGATATTAATGAAATATTCTTAATAGAATTGAGAAAATTATTCTTAAATATTAATGAAATATTCTTAAATGTGCATGTAAAAAAAATCAATTGACATATAAAGAATGCTAAGTAAATTCACAAGAGACCTCTCTCAGAAAACTCCACAGGCCAGAAGAGAATGGAGTCACATATTCCTGTTTCTAAAAGCAAAAAATTGTCAGCCCATGATACCATAACCAAAAAAGCTTTCCTTTGTCTTTCAAAAGGAGATAAAATTACTCCACAGTAAAGTTAAAAGAATTTGCCTCTTCCAAACCTGCCCTACAAATAATACTTAAAGATGTTCTCTCCACAGAGAAGAGGAAGAGAACCAACCAAAACCACAGACATTTAAATTGTGAACAACCACCAAGTCAAATAACAACACAAGACTAAATCCATGAACAACCCACTGTGACACTAACAGGACCAAATTACCACCCATCATTCTAACCTTGAATGTAAACTGCACATCAAACAAACATCATGTCATAGATTAGCAGACTGGATTTAAAAAAAAACAAAACCTATCGATTTATGGATACAAAGGACACATCTTACTAAGAGGAGTGAAAAATCTATCATATAGATTTAGATTTTTGTTAGTTTTATCTCTTCAAAACACTTTCTCATTAAATTAATCAATGACTCTTAGATCATACAGTAACAGCATTTTCTTCAAGATAATTCCTCATCTTTTTACCTTTCTTCAGCAACACATTAGTAGCATGGTATTTAACTTCATGGTGTTGTTGATTCATTTTTTTTTCCTGTTGTTGATTTTGTTGTGTGGCTTCTCATTCAAGAGGACATATAATAACTGTGTAATGCAGATGATCATATCCAAATGTGAAGACACAATGCAGTATGCTTCTCTACTTCCACACAAAGATGAACTGTTTACTCCATCTTGACAATGCGATGCTGGACTCTCTGCCATTGTCCATGCCTGCAACTATGTGCTTATGTCTGTTTATGAAGAACTAGACTACAGTAATGACATAGGGGAACTCAGTGAGGAGGGAAGAAACTGGGGAGGGGGAAGGAAAATCCAGGCCCTATGGTACTATATCAGAAAATGAGAATAATCATTAAAAAAATAAAGATTTAAAAATGTAAAAAAAAGAAAGAATGAATGAATACAAGAATACAGAAAGACAATTGAAAAACTAATGGCCCAATAAACCAGAAACAGAAAGGATACGCAAATTGATTAAATATAAAATCAAAGAAAAAGGAGGTATTACAATTGATACTGCAGAAATACAAAGAATACTTAGGAATTATTGCAAACCACTAGATGCCAGCAAATTAGAAAATCAAATAGAAATGCAAAGATTTCTGGATGCACACAGTTGACCAAGTCTGAGATTAAAACACAGAAAATCTCATTAGGCAACCAACCGAGACTGAGGTGAAATCAGTAACAAAGAGCCTTCCCACAACATGAAGCATAGGACCACGAGGCATCCCTGCTAAATCATATCAAATTTATAAGGGAGAAATAACTACAATACTTCTTAAATTTTTCCAAACAATGGAAAGGGCAGAAATCTTTCCAAACTCTTTAAAAGGCCAGATTCCCTTAAAACCAAAATCAAAGAAAAGTACAGTGAAAAAAGAGAATTATTGGCCAATCTCTCTATTAAACTGAAATGCAAAAGTCTGCAGAAAATACAAGCACATCAAATCCAGCCACCCATCAGAGATTACTCATCCAGGCCATGCAGGATTTATCCCAGGGATAAATGTTTTCCAACACAGAAGAATAATTAAACAAATAGTGTCATATGACATATCCACCCAAATCGCTTTGATGAATGCCTTCAGAGAAGCTTCCATTTAAGCATATATCTAACAGAACATATGAGTGGACTTCAAAAAGTTCATGGAAAGTATAATTAACATGTTGACTTATTTTGAGATCCTTGCATAAATTTTCACATTATATGCTTTCCATGTGAAAACTCATGTGCATGGATTTAAAAATGTTTTTTGACCAAATACACTAATTTTTTTGAAAAAAAAAAATTAAATTAAGAGACCCTCACAAAGACACTTTCTGCAAGTGATATTTTTACAGGTACTTTGGATATTGTGCTTCATTTTCCCCTTCTATTATATTTTTATTTTTGTGAGAAAATTCCACAGGCTGTAGCATTTTCCCTACTCTAGCACTGCAAAATTATATCATCCTATGCAGAATCACCAGCAGAGGTCTAAAACACTACACCACAAAACCAGCCCCAAGGGATAGTCTTTGTCACTCATTACTGATAAACTTTTGTGTCTGACAAATTTAAAAACAAAATAATTAGCTTTCTAATACCATTCTGAAAAAGACAAACCCATCAAACCATATTTCTCTTCTAGCTCTTGGACATGACACATGTTTGGTGTGGAAACATGTTTAGTGTAGGTTAGCAGGGAACTGAATGGGAAGTGGGGCAGCCGGGATTAGAACCAGCACCCATACAGAATCCTGGCAAGTACAAGGCAAGGACTTTGGCTATTAGGCTGCCAGGCTGAGCCCAAGAAACAGTGCTTCAACAATTACTGGCCCTAGCACAGTAGCCTAGTGGCTTTAGTCTTCATCTTGCATGTGCAGGGATGTCATATGTGCACTATTTTTTTTCCTAGATGCTCCACTTCCAATTCAACTCCGTTTGTGCCAGGAAAAGAGAGTTGTGGATGATCCAAAGCCAATGAACCCTGTACCCAGGTGGGAAACCTGGAAAAAGCTCCTGGCTCTTAGCTTTGGATAAACTCAGATCTGGCCATTTCATCCATTGCAGAGTGAGTCTGTGCATGAAAGATCCTCCTGTGTTATCCCTGCTTTCCACATATGATATTCCAATAAAAATTAATAAAATTTAAAGAATTTCAAAAGGTAATTAGCAGCAAATATACTCACTGTGAATAAACTTCAAAATGATTTCAGTTTTGGCCCAGCATTTTGGCGTAGTGGTTAAGTTCCATCCCATGTGGATGCTGGTTCTAATCCTGGCAGCTCCAATTGCCATCCAGCTCCCTCCTAGGGGCCTGGGAAGGCAACAGGATGGCCCAGAGTATTGCAACCCTGCACCCTCTTGGGAGACCCGGAAAGATGTTCCTAGCTCCTGGCTTCAGATCACCCATTGCGGCCACTTGGGGAATGAATCATTGGACTAAAGATCTTCCTCTTTGTCATCCCTCGTCTTTATATATCTGACTTTTAAAAAAATGATTTCAGTTCCTTGAAGAATACACCATGGAGGCTGTGAGTTGGCCAGGGAGTGACCTCAGGAGAAACCAAACCTATTCTCATCTTGCTCTGCAATTTTCATCATTAGAACCACAAGAAATGAATGACTGCCATACAGGATGCATACTCTATTCTGTTAGGACAAAAGCACACTCTTCATTGTAACTATCCTTCCTACAGCAATGAGAAAGAACCCACCACCATCAGAGACAGAGCAATCAAAGGCTATAACTGTAGATGCACAACACCTAAATAACAACAGATTATCAAATAACCAACCTAAGTACTAACCTTCAAGTACACCTCAAAATAAAGAGCCAAATCAAGGAGTAATCAATAGAAAGATTAGTGAAGAACTGAATTAACTCTTTAGCAAAGCTGAAAATGACAGAAACATTGATTTTTTTGAAAAAAGAACCAAAATTAATAACCCTTTACATATATGAAGAGAAAAGTAGACTCAAGTACATAACATCAAAGAGAAAAAAAGGAACATACAAAAATGGCTCTCATGGAGTGACAAGCACTTAGGGCTGTCTGTGACAGTGGGTTCTGTCATTCTTTGTGGTGTGACCATTCCACGTGGATTCCACCTTAAGTCCTGGCTGCTTCCTTTCTGATCCAGCTCCCTGACAGTGCACCTGGGAATGCACAGGATGTCCCAGTGCTTGAGTCCCTGTACTGATGAGGGGGTGGAACTGAAGAAGCCACTGACTCCTGGCTTCCACCTGGTCCTGCTTTAGCCACTGTGGTCACTTGGAGAGGGATAAGCAGATGGAAGATCTCTCTAACTCTCCCTCTTTCTCTATGACTCTGCCTTCCATATACATCAAATAAATCTTTCCCTGACAAAAAAAAAAAAAAAAATTGGCAATGGATCTCTTGGGACTACCAATGCAGAGTATAAACTTATTAGAAATAGTTAATTTCGGGCCCGGCGCGGTGGCGCAAGTGGTTAAGTCCTCGCCTTGCAACCCCGGGATCCCATATGGGCGCCGGTTCTAATCCCGGCAGCCCCGCTTCCCTTCCAGCTCCCTGCTTGTGGCCTGGGAAAGCAGTGGAGGACGGCCCAAGGCTTTGGGAACCTGCACCCGTGCGGGAGACCCGGAAGAGGCTCCTGGCTTCGGATCGGCATAGTATCGGCCCGTTGCGCTCACTTGGGGAGTGAATCATCGGACGGAAGATCTTCCTCTCTCTCTCTCCTCTCTCTGTATATCCGCCTTTCCAATGAAAAAATAATAAAAATAAATCTTTAGAAATAGTTAATTTCTGGATATGGACTAGCCCATGAAACTAAATCAGGAAGATTTTTAAAATCTCATCAGGAGGGCCCAGCTTGGTAGCTCAGTGCCTGAAGTCCTTGCCTTGAATGTGCCGGGATCCCATATGGGCTCCGGTTCTAATCCCAGCAGTCCTGCTTCCCATTCATCTCCATGCTTGTGGTCTAGGAAAACAAACAACAACAGCACAAATTGTTTGGATCCTGCACTGGAGTGGGAGACCTGGAAGGGACTTTGGGCTCCTGGCTTCTGATTGGCTCACCTCCAGCCTTTGTGATCGCTTGGGGAAGAATCAACAGATGGAAGGTCTTCCTCTCTGTCTCTCCTCCTGTTTATATATCTGACTTTGCACTAAAAAATAAATTAAGAAAAAAAATCTAATGAGGGCCCCACACGGTAATCCAGTGGCTGAAGTCCTTGCCTTGCATGCAGCACAATACCAGCTGGGCACCAGTTCATGCCCCGGATGCTCCACGTTCAGATTCACCTCCCTGACTGTGGCCTGGGGAAGCATTAAACAGTGGTCCAGTGTTGTGCCACACTGTATCTGCAAGCAGACATAGATGTTTCTGGCTTCAGGTCAGTTTTGCTCCGGCTATTGTAGCCATTGAGGTGTGAATCATTGGATGAAAGATGGTTTTCTCTCTACCTCCTTCTCTCTGTACATCTGCATTTCCAATAAAAATAATGAAATCTTAAAAAAAAAAAAAGACCTGAGGGCTTGGCGTGATAGACTAATAGATATTTTGCATGTGCCAAGATACCAAATTGGCACTGGTTCTAATCCCTCCTGCTGCACTTCCCATCCAGCTCCCTGCCTGTGTCCTGGGAAAGCAGTAGAGGATGACCCAGAGCCTTGGGAGCCTGCACCTACTGAGTGACCCAGAAGAAACTCCTGGTTCCTGGCTCCTGGCTCCTGGCTTTGGATTGGCTCAGTTTCAGCACCTCTGATCACTGAGGTCACTTGAGGAGTGACCGAGTGAATAGAAGATCTTTCCTTCTGTATCTCTTTGGCTCTCTGTATCTGCCTTTCCAATAATATTAATAAATACTTTTTTTTTAATTACTGATAAAACCAATAGTGAGCAGCAACACTGAGTCAAGCATAAAAACTGCAAATAAAAGATCAAGTCCAGCTGTCTGGCTGACTAAATCCTACCAAAGTACCACCAATGTTTCTAGAATGATTGTTAACAATTGGAAAGGGAGAAAATAATTCCAAACTTATCCTGGGCCTAACAATAGAGAGATTTCAAAGCCAGACTGAATCAGCAGTTGCGAGATCTTATCCTACATCTGTCTGTATTTTCAATTGAAAAATACAATGGAATGGCTCAGTAAAAATATAATCTCCATTGCAGCACAGTTGGTCTAAGGAAGAATTCTTTGTTAATACTTCTTCTGAAATAACCTTTCATATCCCAGAAATCAAATTAAACATATTCTACCCCATTATACCAGACAAAAATAAAGGTAAACAAAAGGAAGAAATTCAAAAATACAGACATAGGAATGAAGATACAATTCTTTTTGCTTTACATGTTTTTCCCCCGATTTTATTAACAATGAAAATTAATGAATGCATTCAGCCATGAGAAAGAATAAAATATTGTATTTGCTACAAGATAGATGAAACCGGGTATGATAAGACATAGAATGCTGATTATTCCAGGTTGGGAAGAAGGGGCCTGGGAACAGGAGGGAGATGGAACAAGCAGCAAAGAAAGTGAGACAGAAGGAACAAGCTCCAGGGATCCATCCCAGCATGTAGTGACTACACTTCACAATATGATAAGCTTATGCAGGACACTGGAACGGGAGACCCCATATGCTGTCTAAACAAAGCCTGGGCACCTGGTTTACTCAGCTTATGGCATGTATGCACTCAAATGCTGCACTGGACCTTATGGTAGCATTCAAGTACACGCCGACCAAAATTCAGAGTTTAAAATCAGAATCATCCTTTGAAACTAACAGTGAACCTTCTGAAACAATCAAACATTTCCAATCTACACAGTATTCGATACACTTATTGCTTTTAAATTGATAACTGTAGTTTTTAAAAATATTTATTTACTTATTGGAAATTCAGATTTACAGAGATAAGGAGAGACAGAGAGGAAGATCTTTCACCCACTGGTTCACTACCCAATTGGCCACAAGAACCTGAACTGAAATGATCTGAAGCCAGAAGCTAGGTGGCAAGAGCTTCTTCAGGGTCTTGTATGCAGATGCAGGCTCCCAAGACTTTGGGCTCTCTTCTACTGCTTTCCCAGGTCACAGGCTGGGAGCAGGATAAAAAGTGTAGTATCCAGGATAAATGAACCGGCAAACATATAGGATCCTGGCTCAGGCAAGGTAAACACTTTAGCCACTATGCTACCATGCCAGCCCTTTTTCAATTATTTCAAAACAACTTATCATTGGCTTCAATGTGAAAATCACAGTACAAGAGTCAAACACAGAAAGACTGAGACCTTCCCTCCACTTGTATACTCCCCTATTTCCACAAGAATTAGCAAGGTCCACCCAAAACCAAGTGCCTGGAATTCCATTCAAATCCTCCACAGGGATACAGGCATCCTAGAAATAGGGATGTTTTATGTTATCTTCCACACACTGTAGCAGGAGCTAGGTTAGAGAGTGAATATCAGAGTATAACTTGTCCTTATATGACATGCTGGCCTCACATTGCATGCAGCAATGTAACATGTTATCTTACAACATCCACACCAAGCATTATTTAAAAATTCAAAACCTGTGGTTGGCATGATAGTCTAGTGGCTAAAGTCCTCACACTCAGAGGGCTTTCATATAGGTGCCAGTTCTAATTTTGGCTGCTTCACTTCCCATCCAGCTCCCTGCTTGTGGCCTGGGAAAGCAGTGGAGGATAGCCCAAAACCTTGCCACCCTGCACCCACCTGCGAGACCAGAAAGACACTCCCAGATACTGGCTTCAGATTGGCTGAGCTCTGATTGTGTTCTAGGTGTTGAGGCCACTTAAGGAGTAAACTAACAGGTAGAAGATCTTTCTGTATCTGCTTCTCTTTGTATATCTGCCTTTCCAACAAAAACACAGCTTTAAAATAGATGAGTAAGTATCAGAGAAATAAATTAATTTATATACAAGCAAGCACAACCTTGTAATCAAACCACAGGGTTGCTTTTCTCATCGACCCTCTTGCTCCCCTTGTATGTGATTTGTAGTAATGTTACCTGGCAATTAGAACATACCACTGCTGGAAAACTAACCTTGAACTTAGATGGATAGAGTTACACTGCTTTTGTTAAAATGTACCTATGCACTTGAAAAGAAGAATGATGGAAAAGCAGATGTTTTGTGCATTTTTTTCTAATGCCTTTAACAGCTGTTACTGTGGCTGTGTCAGACTGATTCTAGGCCCAACCATTCCCCTTGAGTGTCACATGTGGATGGGAAATACTCAAGTACTTATGCCAACACTAGCTGCTTCTCAGATGCTTTACTAGGAAGCTGGATTAAAAGGGTGGAGTAGAGATGTGTGCTGCATCTAAAGTCCTCACCTTGCACATGCCCCTGACCCCATATGGGCACTGGTTCGTGTCCTGGTAGCCAAACTTTCCATCCAGCTCCCTGCTTATGGCCTGGGAGGCAGTCGAGTGTGGCCCAAAGCCTTGGGACTCTGCACTCGCATGGGAGATCCAGAACAAACTCCGGGCTCCTGGCTCAGCATAAACCATGGTGGCCACTTGGGAGTGACTAAGCAGATGGATCATCTCTGTTTCTCTTGCTGCCTGTGTCTCTTGACTTTCCAACAAAAAGAAATAAACCTTAAAAATAAGACAGGGAGAAGTAGCCAAGCTTGAATCAAGTGCACTGAAAGAAGATGCATTCATTCCACCTTATCCAAACCCTCCTCCTTCTCACAATGTTTCATTCATTTTAATTACAGGAAAGGTATTCAAAACTGAATCAATGTACATAGTTGACAACAATGACAAAAACAAACAACAAACCAAAAAACCTACACGTGAAGAAGGTTGAGCCTAGCAGGTAAGGAACCTCTACCTTACACTGCAGTACTTGGTTTCCATGCCTAGTTCTGACCTTGGAATTGTGATTCCTCTCACATCCTCCTAAATAAATAACAGAAATTAATCAAAAAGTACAATGTGATTTGGGATGTTGGGTCATTGAAAAAAAAGGGTTTAACACCAAGCAGTGGTACACACATTCACTCTTACCATTTCCCTGCCATTTAATATATAAATATTTGTTCAAAAGATTCCTACCATCATTGAACAAAACTGTTACAGCTTTTAATAAGGAAAAGGAATCACAGTAATTACACACAGAAGACGTAAAAACATTTGGGGCTATAACATAATTTCTCAAGAAATAATACAGTGTTATTTAAAATTGGGTTTAGATTTGAAAAAGAACATGACATACTCTAGGGGAATGATAGCAACAAAAATTTAGGAGACACATATCCTTCATATCTTAACAAAAGACAGAAAATGCCATCCTATAAGATGCTCAGTTAAAACGAGGAGGTGTGGCACCTGGGGGTGTGGTGGAGAAACTGCTAGGAGACCCTCACCCTACACTGGACTTCCTGTGAGTGTGTTAGGGCTAAACACCAAACTCCACCTTGCTGCTAACGCACACCCTGGAAGCAAGCAGGAAATTTCTCAAGGATGTAAGTCTTTGCAACTGCTGTCATGGACACAGATTTAATTTCCTGGCTCCTGTTTTAGTCAGGCCTTGTCACAATCTTGCAGGAATTGAAGGAGTTAGCCATCACATGGTAAATCACTGTGTCTCCATGACTTTATACATGGAATACATGAATAACATTTTTTTAAAAAAGTGATGAAAACAAGAAACAATTTGAAAAAAACAACTGAGAATGTTTGTTGCAGCTTTTCACACACACACAATTTAGACGACCACACAGTTCTTCCCACTGATCCTAAATAGAGCAGCACATTATGGGAAGGAAAACCTCACAGAACAGCAAGGGAAGGTCCACACTATCTGGCAGTAATCAGGACAAGCTAATGCTGCAGTGTCAGTGCCCAGCCAGTGGTGGAGACTGCTTAGCAAGGTGATCACACAGGCACATTAGTTAACACCACATGAAGAAAAGAGAGTCAAACCAAGTCCTGGAGAACCACAAAAGAAAGAAGTGCACAGGAAGGAAATGTTAGACTCCAATCCTTCTACCCTACCAATACCTCATACCGCACCAGAATTCATCCACAATTCGTAACATAAGAAAATTGCCCCATATAGAAAACACTTACCAGGAATCAGCATATGAGAAGTAAAACGACAGAAAAATGCTGCCATCACAACAAAACTGAAACCAAAGGCCAGTATTGTCGTATAATATGTAAAGCTGCCCACTGCAACACCAGCACCCCATATGGAGTCAGCTGTTCCACTTCAACCAAGCTCTCAATTAATCTCCTGGGAAATGCAGTGGGAGATCATCCAAGTACCTGGAAGCTGATTAGCCACTTGGAAGACCTGGAGGAAGCTGCAGGCTCCAACTCAGCTTGGTCTAGGACTGGTCATCTTGTCCACTGGGGAGTGAGGCAGGAAACAGATGATTTCTGTTTCTTTTACTTTGTAAGTATCACATGAAAGCAAGCCAATGCATACTTATAAACTATAGTTACTTATTGGAAAGTCAGAGAGAGAAAAACATATCTTCCATTTACTGAACCATTTCCTATATGGCAGCACTTGTTGGGCCAAGCAAAAGCAAGGGATTTACAACTTAGTCTGGGGATTCGACCAGGAAGGAATGCAGCACTCTGGACTCCTTTGGCTGCTTTCCCAGATGTATTAGGAAGAAAAAGATTTGTAACTGAAACAGCCAGATGTTGAACTGGCAACCATAGGCAGGCAGCACCTTGATTTGCTGTGCTACCACATTACAAAAGAAACAAATTTTAGGCAATCAAAAACATCAAACCTGCACCTCGCATGGTAGCCCAAAGCCTTGGGTCCTTGCAGATGTGAGGGAGACCTGAAAAAGGCTCAAGGCTCCTGCCTTCAAACTGGCTTGGGGAGTGATTCACCAGATACAAGATCTTCCTCTCTATCTCCAATCCTCTCTGTATATCTGACTTTCTAATTAAAGTAAAATATATCTTACAAAAAAAAAATCCAAGACCAGACAGAACCAGGACTTAGTCTCCTCTGGGGACAGAGGTAAAAGAGACCAACACCGGAAATGACAAAGACTTTTTTCTCACCTAGGCATTCAGACATAGAGCTTACAGTCTTACTGAAACTTGGCAGAAAATAAAGCTGTCAAGAATTTTCTATTCTTTCTGAGACCACTGAATAAACTCAGGCTCCATGCAACAGAACAAAGATGGAACATCCAAATCAGGGGCATCATTCCTACACAAGTGGGCAAACTGCAAATCAAAGCACAAGGACATGACAGAGAATGAGCTCTGGGAAGCAGCCTGCTTACACTTCACATGGAGACCCACACTCAGCAGCTTACTCAGGCTCCCAGGCCTTGGGCATCACTCTCCCTGAGGACACAGTGCACAGAGGGCTCACTGCAGATGGAGGGAATCCTAAGCAGCCAGCACTGTGACAGTGTGGCCTGGGAACTCCTCACAGCCTGCAGGGTCACCTCCAGCTTCTTACTTCCCTTCTGAATGAACCATACACTCAATCCAAGTGAAGCTTGTGGCCACTGGGATTTTCTCTTAGCACTTCGAACACCAGATGTGTTATCTTGCTAAATTTCGATATAAAACCTGCAACAACGAATCATGAAAAAACTGAATTCTTTCATCATCTACAGATAGTACAGGCCTCACAAACAGGAGAGAGAAAAAATCGGGCTAACACGAAGGTCAGCCTGTCCCTGGGCACTCTCCCCTCCTCACTGCACACTTTGCAAAGATGTGAGTCCCAGGGTTCAAGGTCAGGGCTGCAGAGTGGGACAACAAGGTCCCCCTGCCGTCCCCTCCCACCCTGGGGCCTGAGCAGATGCGCTCACACACTCACCCTTCCCAGCTCCTGAGGAGTCGGGTGTCCTCCAGAGGGCTCCTGCGGGGAGGGAGTTCACAGGGCAGCACTGCCTCAGCTCCCTGGGCCTCTCTCAGGACCAGAACCAGCCGCGCACAAATGGCGCCACCTCAACAGCTCAGCCCGCCTTCTTCCAGGGGTATTCAAGGCCGCGCGTGATTCGAGCGTTTGCACAGACGTCACACCATGCGCAACCAATGAGAACCGCACTGCACTGGGTTTAAGGGCGGAGACCTGTGTTTTTGGCGGGAGGGGGAGGTAGGCCCCTCTTCTTTTCAGCTCGACCTTTCCAACAGAGTGCGTCGCTGTCACCTCTCAGGTAAGTGCACCTGCTGGCCTCTCTCCTTCCTTCTCTAGTTCTAGATCCTGTTAAAACCTAGAATCCCCCAAAAATGGGTGACAGTCCCCAAAACGAGTGAGTATACACTGAATGTTCAATAGCTTTTGGGCTTTTCTTTTTGTGTTGGTTTTTGACGTTGGTTCATTTGACTTTTATTCTTTAAAGATTTATCTATTTTCATTGGAAAGGAAGATATGCAGAGAGGAGGAGAGACAGAGAGGAAGATCTTCCATGGCATGGTTCACACCCAAAGAGGCCACAAAAACAAGAGTGAGCCAATCTCAAGCCATGAGTCAGGAGTTTCCTCCGGGTCTCCCATGCAGGTGCAGGGTGCCAAGGCTTTGGGCCGTCCTGGACTGCATTCCCAGGCCACAGGCAGGGAGCTGGATGGGATCCCAGTGATTTCAAGGCTGGAACTTTAATCACTACACTCCCTCGCCGGGCCCCATTTGACTTTTTAAATTACACAACTGGAGGATATTTGAAAATACGATATAAATAAAGCTTTTCAGTGTAATTTCTCTTGCCGATATTTATTTTGTGGTCTGTATTTTGTGTGGCAATGTTGTTCCATAGCTGTTTCTCATTAGTACATAAAAATCTTGCTTGATTCTCTTATCAGGTTCAATTTGGTTTTCCAATCTGTTGGATTATCTCTGCACATTTTAGGGTCATTAGTACACACTGATTGTTCTGCTGCTTAGAACTTGGCCACCATGAAAACAATTTCCTTTCTGTGTTTAATGTTGTGAATACACCTCCAGAACAATGTTTAAGAGACAAAGTGAGAAGAAGAAACCTTGTCTAGGTTTACTCAAGGGAAAGACTCAGTGTTACGTGTTAGCAATGCTCGTCATTATACACGCATTGCAGCCTCAGTTATACTAGGGAAATTGCCACTTTCTGTCATTCTGTTTGCAGTTTCTTTTTATCAGTAGAAGCTGAATTTTTTTAAAAGAAACTATTTTAACATTTGTAATTAATGCACTTTTATTTTTTTTAAAGATTTATTTTTATTATTTTTTTATTGGAAAGGCGGATATACAGAGAAGAGAGACAGAAAGATCTTCTGTCCGATGATTCACTCCCCAAGTGAGCGCAATGGCCGATGCTATGCCGATCCGAAGCCAGGAACCTCTTCTGGGTCTCCCATGTGGGTGCAGGGTCCCAAAGCTTTGGGCGGTCCTCGACTGCTTTCCCGGGCCACAGGCAGGGAGCTGGAATGGAAGTGGGGCCGCCGGGATTAGAACCAGTGCCCATATGGTATCCCTGGTGTGCAAGGCGAGGACCTTAACCACTGCGCCACCACGCTGGGCCCTGGAATTAATGGACTTTTGAAAATTTTGTCTTCCTGGCCTGTTTTGATAGCATAATGGTTAAGATCCTCGCCATAAACACCTGGGACCCCGCATGGACGCCAATTCTAATCCAGGTGGCAATGCTTCCCATCCAGCTCCCTGCTTGTGGCCTAGGACAGCAGTTGAGGACGGCCCAAAACCTTGCCACCCTCACATGTGTAGGAGACCCAGAAGAGCTCCTGGCTCCTGGCTTCCGATTGGTCAGCTGCCACCCTTGTGCTTCTCCTCCCCCCTGTATATCTAACGTTACAATATAAATAAATAAATAGGGCCCGGCGTGATGGCAAAGTAGTTAAGGTCCTCACCTTGCCACACGGGATCCCATATGAGAGCGCCAGTTCTAATCCCGGAAGCCCTGCTTCCATTCTAGCTCCCTGCTTGTGACCCAGGACAAGCAGTGGAGGACAGCCCAAATCTTGGGGACCCTGCACCCACGTGGGAGACCCAGAAGAGGCTCCTGGCTTCGGATCAGCATAACATTAGCCGTTGCGCTCACTTGGGGCGTGAATCATTGGACGGAAAATCTTCCTCTCTGTCTCTCCTCTCTGTATATCTGCATTCCAATAAAATTTTAAAAATATATATTTAAAAAATAAATAGATAAATAAATAAATCCATCCTTAACAATAATTTTGCCTCTCACATGAATTACTTTCTTGATTAATATTGGAAGGTTAACCACTTTGCATCTTCTTTGCATATCGTAATTGTTAATGATTTCATCTACTTCCACAGTTCCTTGCCAATGTTATTGGCTTAAAATATCTGTGTATTTTTTCACAAAGCATTTTTAACTTTCTTATTTCAAGTCCTGATACAACTGTGTCATCTATGTAATGCTGAACTCAGACGAAAAAGTCAATCATGTTTCTTTTTTTCTTTTTCCTCCTTTGTGATCATCTTGGAAATGGAGGAGTGCTTTTCTTCCCTGAGTGTCTGCAATGTTGTACAAGTCTGGGCCTGCAGTTTTCCTTGTGAATTTTATTCATTACTTGATTTGAATTTTCCAATTCTGCTTCAATGCAGTCTATATTTCCTACTGGAAAAATCCTCAATGTGAGGCTCCGCGAAGTGGTGCCAGTGGGTAAGGTCCTCGCCTTGCACGCCTGGCCTCCCATATGGGCGCCGGTTCTAATCACCGCATTCCCACTTCCATTCCAGCTCCCTGCCTGTGGCCTATGAAAGCAGTCGAGGACAGCCCAAAGCTTTGGGACCCTGCACCCACGTGGGAGACCCAGAAGAGTCTCCTGGCTTCGGAACGGCATAGCATCGGCCATTGCGTTCACTTGGGGAGTGAATCATCGGACGGAAGATCTTCCTCTCTGTCTCTCCTCTCTGTATATCTGCCTTTCCAATAAAAAAAAATAAAAATAAATCTTTAAAAAAATTAAAAATTAAAAATCCTCAATCTGCCGGTTCACTGCCCAAGTGGTACAGCAACCAAAGCTGACTTGCTGCAAAGTCAGGAGGCAATTCTGGATCTGCCATGCTGGTGCAGGTTTTCATGGCTTTTGGTACTTCTCTACAGCTTCCTTTGGCCACAAGCCGGGAGCAGCATGGGAAGAGGAGCCACAAGGTCAGTAAGTAGAGCCACAAGGACATGGGCTGGCACACATATGTGATCCCAGCATGTACAGCATGAGGATTTAGCCACTGAGCCATCAGTCCAGTCCCACATTTTCATTAATGTGTTGTTAATGAGTTGCCACAATAGTGGATCATCAGTATGCCTGATGCTTTAAATGGAGTCAGGTAGATCTCTACTTATTGTACCATTTTATGTATTACACTCTGCACTCCCTCCTGGGTTTCAGAAACCTGTGCTGACAAGCCTTGTCTGCCTCCTCATGTCTCCAGCCCCGTGAGCCTGTGATTGCATCTGGTATTGTGTATCTCTAGTCTTCTTCCTAGGACCACAGTGACCTGCCATTTCAACACCTAATCTGAATAGGACATGTGTTCACTAGGATTAAGATTGGTGTTAGCATTAGGGATGAGGTGAAACAAGTGAAAATCTTGAGATTAAGATTAAAATTACAGGCCAGACGGCATGCACTAGCCGCCAAAGTCCTTGCCTTGAACACCGCCAGATCCCATATGGATGCTGATTCTAATCCTGGCAACTCCGCTTCCCATCCAGCTCACTGCTTGTGGCATGGGAAAGCAGTTGTGGATGCCTAAGGCTTTGGGACTATGCACCCACATGATAGACCCGGAAGAGGTTCCTGGTTGCCGGCTTTGGATCAGCACAGTACCGGCCATTGCTATCACTTGGGGAGTGAATCATTGGACAGGAAATCTTCTTCTCTGTCTCTCCTCCTCTCCCTACATCATTCTTTGTAATAAAAATGAATAAATAAATATTAAAGAAAAGATTAGAGTTAAAGTTAGGAATAGACTGATAATGGGTATTCAGTTTAGGGTTAAGGTCACTGTTAGTGTTAGGGCTGTGACTTGGTATTACTCTTAGGATAGGGTAGGGTTAAGATTAGGTTCTTGGTTAGGATAAGAAGTAGGATTAGAGTTAGGACTATGGGTATGATTGGTGTTCATGTTATGCTTAATGTTAGGGATAGGTCAATGGTTATACAGAAAGGTTAGCATTACGATTAGGGCAAAGGTTGCTGTACGGATTTGAGCTACAATTAGAGCTAGGGCTAGAAATACAGTTGGGTGAGAGCTACAGTAGGACTACAGTTGGTTATAGATTTAATGAAAGGATTTAGACAAGAATTAGGATTAGGATTAGGACTAGATTAGAATCAGGCCTAGATTCAGAATTAGAAATCAGTTTAGTATTAGCTACAGGGTTATGGTTAGTGCTCGCAGGAGAGCTAGATAGAGAGTTAAGATGAGGGTTGTGGCTAACCCTAAGCATAGACAGCAGCAATCTCAAGAACTAACCCTAGCCCTAACTCAAATCCCAACCTCAAACTTTACCCTATTCCAGCTACTGGTCAGCTCCAGCCCTAAACCTAGTACTAACGTTAGCATTACTCCTAATCCGAACCATGACCCTAATGCTAATACACTTGACATTTTATACCTGTTGTCATCAGCCAAGCTGTAGGCTGAATCCTAACACTAATGTTGGCCTACACTTAAATTCAACATGAACTAGGTGTAATTCATTTTAAAAATTACTCCTTTTCATTTCCAAAATCAGACATAGAGAGAGCAGGAGAGACAGAGAGGAAAATCATCCATCTGATGATTCACTCCTCAAGATGTTGCAATGGCCAGAGCTGCACCAATCTGAAGCCAGGAGCCAGGAGCCTATAACAAGACATGGTTGCAGGGTCCCAAAGATTTGGGCCGTCCTAGACTGCTTTCCCAGGCCACAAACAAGGAGCTGGATGGGAAGTGGGGCTCCTGGGATGAGAACTGGAACCCATATGTGATCTAAGCACCTGTAAGGCAAGAGTTTTAACTGCTAGGCTACTGTGCCAGACCCAGCATAATTCAACTCAGATACTAACCATAATCCTAGACCTTGTTATGACCATGCCCCTAATCCTATTCAGAAGGGGTGCAAAATCTCAAGAAATAACACAAGCCCTAACTCTAACCCCAACCTTAAACTTGATCCTAACCATAAATCTCCTTCTAGCCCTGACTCTAAACCTAGTACCAACCTTAGCATGACCTCTAATCCCAATCCTGGCTGTAACTCTCACTCATTCCCTTGACTTTTGATAGCTGTAATCAGCAGGCAGGCTATATGCCTAATCCTAAACCTGACGTTGACCCAAGTCATAAATTCTAGATGTACTAGCCACAGTTTGTTTATTATTTGGAGTTGATCATTTTTATTGGAAAGTAAGATATAGAGCACTTACCCAACCCCTATTGCAAAGCCTAGCACTAATATTAATTAAAACCTAGAGCACACCCTAAGCCAGACAGGATTACCCCTATTCATTGCCATCATCCTAACCCTCAGCCTGAACTAGCTCTAGCTCTAGCTCCAACATAATTTTGATCCTAACCCTGAACCCAACCAAATCCATAGTACCAACACTGACTCCAACCCTGACACAGATGTAGCCATCACTGTAATATTAAGCCTAGCCCTAATACTGAACACAATCCTAGCTGTATTTCTAAACCTAACCCTCATGATAACTGGAATCATCACCCTAATTACAACATGAATCCTAAATCTAACTGTACCCAAAACCTTAGTTATAACCCAACCACTAGATTTTGACCTAACCTTCATACTAGAAGAACTTTAGCACTAGCATTAGCCCACAACCCAACAGTAATTCTAGCTCTAAGCATAATAATTCTAGCATTGATTATAACCTCAGTGTAATAGGAAAATTAACATTAAAAACTTCTTAATCCTAAATGTAGCCACAGCTTTAATCTTAGCATTAATTGTACCCGTACCTCTATTCTAATGCCACACAGTCCTTACCCCAATTCTAACAATAACCCTCAATCTAGCATTAATGAAAACTAAGGTTGAACCTGAAATATAACCGACACTATATCTAGCATTAATTCAAAAACTAATTTATCCCTAAGAGTAATCCTGATGCAAATCCTACTTCATGCAGCATACAAACCTAGCTCTGCACCTAATCCTATTTATATGTATAAACCTAACACTAACCATAAGGCTAACCATAGCTCAGATCTCCATCCTAACAGTAACCTCACTACTTAACCTAACCTTTAGCATTAGACCTAGCCCTAACCCTACTGACATCTAACCTTAATCCTAGTTCTACTCTTAAGGAAAGCCCAAACCACAGACCTAAATGGAACCATAACACTAAAATTTGCCCTAACCATAAATCTAGGTTTTGACCTCATTACTACCATATCCTAGATACAATGATAACCCTGATCCTAACCCTACACTGAACCACAACATTAAAACTAACCACATCTCTGAAGGGACATCTGTTACACTATGGTGCGCCTGTTTCATGACACTGTATTCTAGCAGGGAAAACTCACTGAGAGCCAGGACAGGAAATGTCATGGGATCTGCCTACAGAAATCAGCTTGACTTGGCTCTTGTACCTTCCACTTATTTTTCCAAACACTACCTTTAGTGGGGAACTAGGATCAGTTTGTCTCCTTCAAGAGACATAAGCATTCTCATTGATGGAAAAATGAAATGCTTTGATAGTACCAGGGTTGAAAAAGCCCTAGGCTTCACTACATTTTAAGCCCAGCCCCACACACTCATGCTCTGCTGAGTTCTGTGGAGTCTGAATGTCTCCCTGCCAGGGCCTGTGGAGAAGAAAGATGAAAGAAAGCAGAGCTTGAACCAGTCACCATCGTTCTCCACCACAGAGACAAGGCTGCCTGTCACCATAGCTTCTCTGGAATGCTGAGACTGTACGATTCTGGACTGTTATGAGAAAGCAGGTGCTGATTCGACTCCTTGTATGGCCATGGATCCCAACAAGATAAAAATGATGCAGCCAATCAGAATGCTCCCTTTCACCAGGACAGCCACATGGAGTTATGTAAGTGAAGCAAGAGTGATGGAAACCGCCAGAGCTCATGTTCTTCGTTTTGATGATTCACTTGGTCATGGCCCTCCAAAGTTGTTAAAACATTATCTTTTGATGATAAATATAGAAAAATATATGATGTGGAAGAAGAGTAATTAGAAAATAATGTAAATAATAAAAATATATAAAAATGAACAAAATGAACGTCCAGGAAAGTCTGAGCAGTGGCTCAGCATATGTCACCCAGCCTTGTGGCTGTGGCCTGGGGTACCCTGGATCCCTACTGGGGATCCTAGCTCCCCATGCAGTGATGCTTGTTAGGGGTGTTGTCCTGGTGGGGGTGTCCTGGGCTTGTTGGCAGCCAATGCACCAAGTGCCACCATGCTCTACCTGCCAGCCACCCAACGACAAGCTCTGGGCCCTTAGGGGTGTGGAATTACTACCTAATCACATCCATGGATAAGGCAAGAGTATCTGTAGGGTGAGGAATGTATCCTGAGTGACACCCAATGACAGGGCCACTGTACTTGCAGGTAAGCAAGGGGATCGAGACATCGTGCTTTGGAAAGAAGAGACGTGAAGATATTTTGGGGGTCAGACTGATACTCTAGCCCCCATGGAAGTCCAAGGTTGGGCTTATTAGCATGGAACATGGTTGACCACCACATGTGAACACACATATGAGCTATGGCTTGGGACTTGTCTGGCAGGACTAGATACCAGTAGCTCATAGTGAGTGTTGGATCAGGAGATGGTTCACATTAGACTGGGCCATGAAGCCAAACAGCACAAACAATAACCAGCTCCAAAGGTGGATTTGTGGGGATATATAGGCCCAATCTATAGAACTACAAGTACTGCTGGTTAACTTCAGCATTGGGTTGGTGATGGTCTGAGACAGGCATGACCATGGCACTCACCAATGCTTACTGGCACTGGGGCTAGGAGCAAGCAGGCAGGTTCAGGTCACAGCACCTGCCTGAGCACCCTGGGATGGTTGGGAGGCAGGGTGTGGCTTTTCCCCTTATATCTTCCCTCTCCCCAGATACAGGAAGGAAGAAAGAATGTCAAAATAATGATCACACCCACTTTCCTCTAGCCCTGACCCTTCACACCCTAATCAAACATGTAAAACGTACCAAAAATAAAATGTATGCAATAAAAATGGACATAATACAAGGCATTAATCCAAAATATTTACCCAATTGTCCTTGACTTTAGTAGAGATCATTTACTTTCTTTTTTTTTGTTTCCAAAGATTTATTTTATTTTTATTCGAAAGGCAGATATACAGACAGAGAGGAAGATCTTCCGTCCGATGATTCACTCCCTAATGAGCGCAACGGCCAATGCTATGCCGATCTGAAGCCAGGAGCCTCCTCTGGGTCTCCCATGTGGGTGCAGGGTCCCAAACCTCTGGGCCGTCCTGAACTGCTTTCCCGGGCCACAGGCAGTGAGCTGGAATGGAAGTGGGGCCGCTGGGATTAGAACCGGCACCCATATGGGAGGCCGGGCGTGCAAGGCGAGGCCCTTAACCACTGGCACCATCACACCGGGCCCTGAGATCATTTACTTTCATCACTCAGAGAAGGAATGGATTTTCTTCAGGTAGAGTGAGAGCAATATACTTTCTTAATAACCTAATTTGCAGCTTCTCTTAGGAGTAGAAACAAGAATAAAAAATAAGTGGACATGCTATGTGACCCCTATTGTAACATACACCTGCTTGTGAGTGTCCAAAATGTCTCTGAGACAAAAGCCAGAAGCACTTGATGATTCTGTGAGGAGAGCATCCTCCTTGGATTAGGAAAAGAAACTTACACTCATGTCCTGTTATATGTCATTGGCAGTCTAGACTCCCTCTAACATCATACAGGTGACCATCTTCCACAAGAGAAAAAATCACCTAAAGCAAACACTGAGTCTTTTGCCTCTAATTCAGAGCAGTGTATTCAGAGCCCAGAGCACGAGAACTCAAAATAGTGAGAGAAGTCACTGCCTCACCAAGCTGATGTCCTTTCTGGGCTTGGGGAGGCCCCGAGTATGGTTCTGGCCTCCATGGCTCTGTCCCTCACACTCACCCACAAGACATGCCCATCATCAAGGCCAATAACAAAGACACTCAGCTCCATCCTGCTTCTTGCCCTACTCTTCTGCATCCTTTACTTTTCATTCTGCATGGGTTGGTCCAACACCTGCCTCCTGCATCAACAGGTATAATTAGCCTTGTGTTCACAGTAGCTATATCTCCCATGCTCACCAAAACCATGACTGTTTGCTGGACTTCAAGGCCGTGTAATGTGAAAGGACCATGTGCAACGAGGGCTCAATCATTGCCTTCTATTCTGTTGGGGATATCTTGTCACCTCACCCTTGGGAGCTTCACTTTGAGGCTTTCTTTGCTTGGAACCAGTCCAGCCCATGTAATGAAGCCAAGTTCCTGATGTTCAGCATGGCACAAGTATCTGGATGACCTTCCCCCAAATGTAGCCCACATGGAGGGGAGGGTCATGATAGCTGATCTGTAAAAATACAAAATATCAAAGAAATGAAATATTGGTATTTTACAGCAATAAACAAAATAGATCAAAATTTGGAATAACTGAAAAAAGAGAAAACTGAAAATTACACACAGAAGAGGAAACAATTAAATGAAAACGGAGACACACAATTCTAACTAGTACAAACAACTACATGGAGTAAGTTGCAGAAGTAGAGAAATTCTAAAATACCTACATCTTACTCAAATTACATCAATATAACACAGAAAACCTAAATTGATCAATAACAGATAATAATACTGCAACAGCAATGAAAAACCGCATCAAAGTACAATTTAGAGCACAATGGCTTCAAAGCTGGAATTTGCACCGCATTAGATGAAATAACTCTGGGCCCAGGGCAGTGGCCTCGCACCTAGTGTTCCCATCTTGAACACACCAGCATCCCATATGGGTGCCAGTTCTTCCCCTGGCAGTCCCACTTTCCATTCATCTCCCTTCTTGTGGCCTGGGAAAGCAGTAGACAATAGCCCAAAGCCTTGGGACGATGCACCTGTGTGGGAGACTCGGAATAATTTCATGGTGCCTGGCTTTAGATCGGCGTATCACTGGCCATTGTGGTCACTTGGGGAGTGAATCATCAAATGGAAGATTTTCCTCTCTGTCTCTCCTCTCTATATATCTGACATTGGAATAAAAAGAAAACAAATCTTTAAAAAGAAGATGCAATAACTCTAATACTTCTTTAATTATTCCAAAATAGGGCCCAGTGTGATGGTGCAGTGGTTAAGGTCCTCGCCTTGCACGCCTGGCCTCCCATATGGGCGCCGGTTCTACTCCCGGCAGCACTGCTTCCCTTCCAGCTCCCTGCCTGTGGCCCATGAAAGCAGTCGAGGATGGCCCAAAGCTTTGGGACCCTGCACCCACATGGGAGACCCAGAGGAGGCTCCTGGCTTCAGATCGGCATAGCATTGGCCGTTGCGCTCATTAGGGAGTGAATCATCGGACGGAAGATCTTCCTCTCTGACTTAAGAAATCAATACTATTAATCAACTTTTATTCAGTATACTATATGGGTCCAGTGGCATGAATGAATGGCTAAAGTCCACACCCCAAATTCCCAGGATCCTATACGAGTGCCGATTGTAATCCTGGCAGCTCCAGTTCTCATCCAGCTCCCTGCTTGTGGCCTGGGAAAGCAGTGGAGGATGGCCAAAAGCCTTGGGACCCTGCACCCTTGTGGGAGACCTGGATGAGGTTCCTGGCTCCAGCCTTCAGATCACTGCAGCAGCAGCAGTCATTGCGGTCACTTGGGGAGTGAATCATCGGATGGAAGATCTTCCTCTGTGTCTCTCCTCCTCTGTGTATATCTGGCTTTCCAATAAAAATAAATAAATCTTAAAAAAAAAAAAACAGTGCAGTATTTGAATTGTAGCAAGAGCAATTGGGGAAGGAAAAAGTATTTTAAGGAAGAAACATTATATAAAGGAAGAACTCAAAACATTTACGTTTTCAACATAAAATATCAAAATAGTCTTCTGGACATCAGTTGGAAATAATACACCTGCGGATTGTGTTGTAATAGAATAAATAAAGACTCTGACACAGGATAATATTTGATGCCAGTTCTGCTGTGGCTGTTCCAAACAAGATGCCTGCAAATGACCCAGGACAGCAAAGCAGAATGCTATAAGTGTTTGGTCTCCTGCCAGTCATGTGAGAGACCCAGAAGAAGCTCCTAGCTCCTGGCTTTAGCTCAATCCAGCCCAGCCTCAGCCCCAGCCATTGTTGCCATCTAAGGAGTTATCTAAGGAATGGAAGATTATCTTTCTCTGTTTCTCCTCCTCTGTTAACTCTGACTTTAAAGTTAATGCATCTTATTAGAAAGAATTGATAAGTTGATTCAGCAAATTCTCAGGACACAAAATCAAAATTTAAGATGTAGCTTGTATATGTCAATATTTATCTCCTTATGGGAAATTAAGAAAGAAATGTCATTCATAGTAGCTTCAAAATATTTAGGAATCAATTAAAGCATATAAATGATTGAAAATAGTAAAAATGTCAATGAAAGGCATCACTAAGGATGGAGAGATATTTCTTGTTCATGGATTAAGAGAAAAATTGTACGTAAAATGTCCATGCTATCTAGAATCAATACATCAAAATCCTAATCACTAAAAGATTAAAGAAAGCCTGAGGCAAGGAAGGAAGGAAGGAAAAAAGGAAGGAAGGAAGGTCAGAACGAAGGTCAGAAGAAAGGAAGGAAGGAAGGGAGGAAGGAAGGGAATCCCCAGTGGCAGAGTAATTCTAAGGAAGAAATCACAATGGTGGCATTACAACACCTCAAGGAGGTTATTCTGATCTCACAATCTCAATGTAATCATTTCACATAACACAGTAGTTGATGCAACCGAGTATGATGTTAGTTTACGCTGCATACACATGTTGACAATTTTTTGTACACCACTAGAGTGCATGATGCTGCAAGTGTGTCAAACATTTTAGAAACTCAGGAACTTAAAAAAAGAAAAACAACACTGATAAAGTGATGTTGACTCTAGAACCCAATGTCTGTAAGCAAGTACCCTAATCTTTATGATTACTCCACTGATGATCATGATGTTTTCTGAATGTTTAAATGATGGGTAATGCCAATGGGACTAATTATATCCTAAATATATATACTCATACTACTCATAGTCTGTTATGAGCAACAAGAAAGGTCTTATATAATATACCAAATATAGATTTAGATACTAAAATACTGTATGAACAGTATACTCTACACAGCCGCAAGCAATGGAACGGCTCTTACTGAGTTTTCCCTACTAGAATACAGTGCCATGAAATGGTGTTGCCATATTGCAACATATGTCACTTCAATGGATTCTTCCTATGTGCTTGAAAGTTGTTATGCACTGACAAAAATCGCTACAAGTAGATCTATTCTTTTCTTCATTTGGGAGCAAATATTCCTGTGGTAATATTTAAGTCTGGCTTTCTCATTCCCGAACCAGGTCAGTCTCTGTCTTTCAATTTGATATCTGCCTGAGATGGCTGATTTCATTTCATCTTCTGGGAGATAGCAATATCCTCCCAGTACATGCATTGCTAATACACAAAATGTTATCTGGTTTCAAGTTTCATTTGGATTCTCTATAGAGTCAGTTAGGGAGACTATTGCCATTGCAAAATCCCACAAATGTATCCTGGAGCAGCTATGGAAATTACATTTGCCTCAGTGAAAAGGGGATAGAAGCAATCAATCTTGCTCAGAATTGTGGGTTCCCCATGTATGAACTGAGCCATCTGGTCAGTGAAGACAAACTGTGGAAGACACAGATATGTCAGAAGCTCTTGTTTACCTGGGATTCACTGAGTAGAAGTGACTTAGCAGGGACTGCAGCAAGATGTGAGCATTAGCAACAAAAGGGACATTCAACTGCAGAAAACAATGTTTGCCACACTTTCCAACTAAGAAAAAGAAAGCAGCAGCATAGAAGAACAAAAGAAAGACCATAGAGATATTTTATGTCGGTTCTGGAAGTCACCATCTTCAGTAACACAGTTCAATATACCTTGAGAATATATGAGACTTTCTACAGTCGTGTATACCTATACTTCCATGGTGTCAAACTATAGTTGTAAAGTTGGGACTATACCACTGCCATGAGATAGGTGTGAATGGGGAATGGAAAGGAAACGAAAGGAAATGAAAGGAAAGGAAAGGAAAGAAAAGGAAAATCCAAGCAAACCTTCTACAAATTGGCAAGAGGACCAGACCCAATGAATGTAAAGCAAGAATCTAAGCATCTCTTTTGAACCAAAAACAAATAAATAAATTCTTCAATCCATTCCCACACACATACAGAGAATACAATGAACAGAATAGAATAAAATTTTAAAACCTAACTTTCTTAATCTCATCCAGATTGTCACACATAACCCTACAATTCGCAACACAAGTAACACAACATTATTGAAAATGGTTCCAATGGAATTGGATAAAAAAGGTTGCATGTAATTACCCAACTCTCACGGTGACTGGATCCAAAGGAGGAAGAATAACAATTCACACAATGACACAAAGGCACAAAGAACAAACACAAAATGCTATTCCATCAAAAAAGGAGGAGGGGCAGTGGGTGAGGCTAGGGAGGGTAACTACCTAGAAAAGAAATGCATCAAACAGATGTATGTATGTAAGATTTAAGTACTCTTTCCAACATATTTATAAATAGCACCCACGACAAAACATAACATATGGCTGGGGAGCATAAAGAGAAGTTGCAGAAGAAATGTATGGGTGAATGGTTATGCAAGTTTAAGCTGCGTAGGTTTATAAAAGCAGCTACAGGTTGTGTTCAGCTCCAGATCACAGTGAGATAGTAGAGCCATGGACAGATGAATTGGACCTACAAGATGACCGCAAACCAACTTTGGCGGGCTATGACCAAGCGAATCATCAAAACTAAGAACATGAGCTCTGGCCTCAGCCCTCATGTTAGCTTTACTCCCATAACTCCATGAAACCGTCCTGGTGACAGGGAGCATTCTGATTGGCAGCATCTTTTTGACACTATAGGGCTGCATGGACAGACAAGCTGTCCAATAGGCAGCTGCCTGTTCATAAGAGCCCAGAATCCTGCAGCCTCAGCATTCCAGAGAAGCCATGGTGACAGACAGCCTCCTCTGCTTGTTGGAGAAAGATGGTGAGTGGTTCAAGCTCTGCTTTCTTTCATCTTTCTTCTCCACAGGCCCTGGCAGGGAGACATTCTGACTTCATGGAATCCAGCAGCGTATGAGTGTGTGGGGCTGGGTTTCCCTTGAGTGTGAGTTTGCAAATCTGCAGAAAATGTAGTGAAGCCTAGGGCTTTTTCAACCCTGGTACTATCAAAGTATTTCACTTTTCCATCAATGAGAATGCTTATGTCTCTTGAAGGAGACAAACTGATCCTAGTTCCCCACTAAAGGTAGTGTTTGGAAAAATAAGTGGAAGGTACAAGAGCCAAGTCAAGCTGATTTCTGTAGGCAGATCCCATGACATTTCCTGTCCTGGCTCTCAGTGAGTTTTCCCTGCTAGAATACAGTGTCATGAAACAGGTGCACCATAGTGTAACAAATGTCCCTTCAGAGATGTGGTTAGTTTTAATGTTGTGGTTCAGTGTAGGGTTAGGATCAGGGTTATCATTGTATCTAGGATATGGTAGTAATGAGGTCAAAACCTAGATTTATGCTTAGGGCAAATTTTAGTGTTAGGGTTCCATTTAGGCTTGTGATTGGGCTTTCATTAAGAATAAAACTAGGGCACGGCGCGGTGGCGCAGTGGTTAAGGTCCTCGCCTTGCACGCCTGGCCCAAGGCGTGCCGGTTCTAATATGGGCGCCGGTTCTAATCCTGGCAGCCCCGCTTCCCTTCCAGCTCCCTGCCTGTGGCCCGGGAAAGCAGTTGAGAACGGCCTAAAGCTTTGGGACCCTGCACCCACGTGGGAGACCCGGAAGAGGCTCCTGGCTTCAGATCGGCATAGTATCGACCCGTTGCGTTCACTTGGGGAGTGAATCATCGGATGGAAGATCTTCCTCTCTGTCTCTCCTCTCTGTATATCCGCCTTTCCAATAAAAATAAAATAAATCTTTAAAAAATGAATAAAACTAGGATTAAGGTAGATGTAATTAGGGTTAGGGCTAGGTCTAACGCTAAAGGTTAAGTTTAGTAGTGAGGTTGCTGTAAAGATTGAGATTTGAGGTATGGTTAGACTTATGGTTAGCGTTAGGTTTAAACTTACAAATAGGATTAGATCCAGAGCTAGGTTTGTATGCTGCATGAAGTAGGATTTGCATCAATTGGCATAGTGGCTAAAGTCCTCACCTGGACCACACCGGGATCCCATATGGCTGCTGGTTCTAATCCCAGCAGCCCTGCTTTCCATCCAACTCCCTGTTTCTGGCATGGGAAAACAGTAGAGAATGGCCCAATGCCTTGTGACCCTGTACCCACGTGGGACACCTGGAAGAGCCCTGGCTCCTGGTTTCAGATTGGTACAGCTCCAGCCATTGTAGTCACTTGGGGAGCGAATCCTTAGATGAAAGATTTTACTCTCTGTGTCTCCTCTTCTCTGTATATATATAACTTTGTAATAAAAAAGATAAATCTTTTAAAAAAAAAAAAAGAATCAAACGACAGCTTAAAGTATTTTAACAGCAGCCTATCAGGGATTTAAACTAAAGAGATTTTTTGTTGACCCTTTGGGACCCTGCACCCGTGTGGGAGACCCGGAAGAGGCTCCTAGCTTCGGATCGGCATAGCGTCGGCCGTTGCGCTCACTTGGGGAGTGAATCATCGGATGGAAGATCTTCCTCTCTGTCTCTCCTCTCTGTATATATATCCACCTTTCCAATAAAAATAAAAAATAAATCTTTAAAAAAAAAGATAAAAAGTATCTTGCAAAGACCCTCTCTTCTAACAAAGGCTGCACTGCCCTGATCCTTCACAGACCTTTAACAAAAGAACAAGAATGATAAAAAAAAAAAAATGAAAATTGTGGGCCCAGTGTGGTGGCCTAGCCTCTAAAATATTCACCTTGAAAGCACTGTAATCCCATATGGGTGCTGGTTCTAATCCTGGCAGCCCGGCTTCCCTTCAGGCTCCCTGCCCCGGGAAAGTAGTCTAGCAAGTCCCAAATCCTTGGGATCCTGCACTCGTGTGGGAGACCTAGAAAAACTCCTGGCTCCTGGCTTCAGATCAGAACAGCTTTGGCCTTTGTGGTTACTGGGGGAGTTAATCATTCAAAGGAAGATCTTCCTTCTCGGTCTCTCCTCCTCTCTATACATCTGACTTTGCAATAAAAATAAAACAAAATGTTTTAAAGAATCAATTTCATCAGTACTAGGTGAATGTGATGATAAGTAGTGTAAGGTTGATTATAACACTTAATAGAAATGTATAATGTATGTCTTAATAAATTTATTTTGCATTCTTGATTTTAAGTAATATTAGTATAAGTTCAAAGACTTTGCATATACGTAAATTGCCCATCACTATGCAACCACATCTGTTGTCAACCGTGGAGTTCCTGCTTTCAGCCAGGTAACTGCAGGTCAAGAAGGAGAAAAGGTTTGCTGAGAATGTTTTCATAAAATAAAACAATATTTTTGAACTGTTTTTGTAATAATTCTTTCAATGATGGAGTGGAAATAAAGCAGTTTTTGAACTGTTTTTGTATAATTCTTTCAATGATGGAATGGAAACAAAGCAATTGGATATTGTGTAAAAGCGTGAAATGCTCCCTGTAAAATAAAGAAGACAACTTTTCTAAGTTGTCTATTATGAACATAACGCTATATTGGTCTGTGTCTCTCATTGTCTTATCCGGCCAATTCGTGCACCCTTCCTGAGCTCTGAAATGGGCTGCAGCTAGTCTCCAGGAAGAATTAGGACTAGAGTTGCAATTAGGGTAATGTTTATGGTTACAGATATAGCTATGACTATGATGATTGCAAGAGTTAGGGTTAGCTTTAGGAGTTTGATTTGTGTTTGAGCTAGGGATGCACTTAGTAGTAGAAATAGGGTCATCATTTGGGGTATCATCAGGTAAAGTATAGGGCTTGGCTTAGAGTTACAGACAGGGTTGGCCTCAGGGAAGGTTTGTTTCAGGAACCAGACTGGTTCAGTATTAAGGCAATCTTTAGTGTTGTGTTTAGGTCTGGTGTTACAGTTGGGGCTATGACTAGGGTTGGCATTATGTTTAGCTTTAACGCTCATAATTCAGTTAGACTGTCTTAAAAATCTTGGGATGACGATTGGGGTAGGACAATGGTAAGGGCCAGTAGTACAGATGGACAAGGTTAAGGTTAGTATTAGGCACAGGGATAAGTCGAAGCACACATCTATGAGAGTAGCGTTAGGTTTCAGATTAGAATTAGGGCTAGTTTCACAGTAAGAGTTAAGACTAGTATTAGCATGAAGGCAAGAGATTTGATTGGCATTAGGGTTAGGATTCAAGTTAGCTTTAAGGAAATCTGTAGTGTTAGGAATGGGCTAGTATGAAACTTTGGATGAGTGCTACTGTTGTCACTAGGACTCAGATCGGTGTTAGCATTAGGGCTGGGGAGAAGGCAAGTGTTAAGGTTGAAATTAAGGTTAGAATTAGAGTTAAAAGGAGAGAGATAATGGATATTAGGTTTAGGGTTAAGAATAGTGTTAGCTTTAGGGCTGTGACTCTTAGGGTTGGGTTAGTGTTAGGCTCTGGGTTAAGAGTAGAGTTAGAATTATGGGTATGATTGGTGCTCATGTTATACTTAATGTTAGGGATAGCCCAAAGGTTATACAGAAAGGTTAGCATTAGGACTAGGGCAAAGGTCAATGTAAGGATTTAGAGCTCTAATTTGAGTTAGGGCTCAGGCTGCAGTTGGTATTCAACTCTGTGTGAGGGTTCAGGTTAGAGGTTAATGTAAGGGAAGTGTTAGCGTTAGGACAGGAAGAGGACTATGTTCTATCATTCATTTGGTATTGGGGTTAGAGATATGGTTAGAGTTAAGTCTGTGTTAGAGCAGGATTAGAGTTTGTGTCAGGGCATGATTATGAAACAGGGTTAGGGTTAGAAGTTGAGTTTGAGTTAGTGCTGTGATGAGAGTCACAATAGGGCTACAGTTGGTTACAGGATTAAGGTTAGGACTAGGACAAGGGTTAAGACTAGATTTAGATTGACTGCTAGATTTAGAAGTAGGAATTCACTTAGGGTTAGCGACTGGGCTAACCCTGAACATAATCAGAACTACATTTCTAAACCTAAACCATAATACTACCTTGAATCATCACCCTAGTTATAACACTAAACCTAAATTCAACTGTAGCCAAAACCTTAGTCATAAACCTAACACTAGATTTTGACCTAATCTTCATCCTAGCAGAACTTTAGCACTAGCATTAGCCCACACCCTAACATTAACTCTACCTCTAAGCATAATAATTCTGACATTGACTATAACCTCACCATAATACTCTAATTAACACAAAGCAACATCTTAAAACCAAATGTAGCCACAGCTTTAATCCTAAAGTTAAGCGTAACCCTAACTGAATTCTAATTCCACACAGTCTTTACCTCAGTCCTAACAATAACCCTCAATTTAGCACTGAGTAAAACCAAGCCTGAACCAGAAACAGAACCCAAACTCTATATATGGCAAGAATCCAAACAGTATTCTTCACCTAATATGAATCCTAATACAAATTCTACTTTATGCCACATACAAAACCTAAGTCAGGACCTGATCTGATTTGTAAATTTAACCATAACCCTAACCATTGGGCTAACCAGAACTCAAATCTACAAACCTAACGGTAACTGCACTTCTAGACCTAACCTGTAGCATTAGACCTAGCCCTCACCTTAATTCCATCCAATCTTAATCCTAGGCCTATCCCTAATACTAACCCAAATCAGAAGCCTAGATTTAACCTGAACACTCAACTTCACCCTAAGCCAAAATCGGGCTTTGACATCACTGCAATTGTAAGCCTAGATATCACTATAACCCTGATTCCAACCCCCTACACAACCGTGGTATTGATCCCGACCATCTCCCTGAAGTGATCTCTTTTACACTATGGTGACCCAGTTACATGGCACTGTATTGCATTAGGGAAAATTCACTGAGAGCCAGGACAGGAAATGTCATGGAGTCTGCCTATGGAAATCAGCTTGGCTTGGCTCTTCTATATTACATATGTTTTTCCACACACTACCTCTAATGGAGAACCAGGATTAGATTAGCTCCCTGAAGAGATACAAGTGTTCTCATCTACGGACTACTGAAATGCTTTCATAGTACCAGTGTTGAAAAGGCCCTAGGCTTCACTACACATTTAAGGGAAACCCAACCCCATACACTCACGCTCTGCTGGCTTCCATGCAGTCTGAACGTCCTCCCTCCTAGGGCCTGTGGCGAGAAGGACCAAAGAAAGCAGAGCTTAAACCACTCACCATCATTCTCCACGCAGAGGAGGCTGTATGTCACCATGGCTTTTCTAGAATGCTGAGGCTACAGGATTCCGGGCTGCTATGACCAGGCAGCTGCCGATTGGACAGCTTGTATGGCCATGCAGTCCCGTGATGTCTTAGAGATGCAGCCAATCAGAAGGCTCCCTGTCATCAAGACAGCCACAGGGAGTTATGGGAGTGAAGCAAGAGTGATGCCTGAAGGTGTGCTGGGCAGAATCAGGCTGGACTGTAACACCCATTGGTGCCAGTGAAGGACAGGAATGGAAACACAACCAACCCAGCAAATGCAACACCAGCTGATCGGGGCGATGGACTGTGCCATGCCCCATACCTGCTAGCACATACAAGAATCTGGTCTGGGAACACCTCAGACAAAGTTTCTTTTGGGACCTCGCCATGCAAACGGCTGGACTCGGAACACTAGCCATGAAAAGGCGGAGGACAGAACAAGTCAATCAACCACCCCAGCCATATATTGGCAGTGAAAAACTGGGCAAACGCAGACTATGAGATGTTTTGTGCATTTTTTTGAATGCCTTTAACAGCTGTTACTGTGGCTGTGTCAGATTGACTCTAGGTCCAACCATTCCCCATGAGTGTCACATGTGGATGGGAAATACTCAAGTACTTATGCCAACACTAGCTGCTTCTCAGATGCTTTACTAGGAAGCTGGATTAAAAGGGTGGAGTAGAGGTGTGTGCTGCAGCCTAGTGGCTAAAGTCCTCACCTTGCACATGCCCCTGACCCCATATGGGCACTGGTTCGTGTCCCAGTGGCCCCACATTCCATCCAGCTCCCTGCTTGTGGCCTGGGAGGCAGTCAAGGGTGGCCCAAAGCCTTAGGACCCTGCACTCGCATGGGAGATAAAGAACAAGCTCCTGGCTCCTGGCTCAGCATAAACCATGATGGCCACTTGGGGAGTGACTAAGCAGACAGATAATCTCTGTTTCTTCTGCTGTCTGTGTCTCTGACTTTCCAATAAAAAGAAATAAACCTTAAAAATAAGACAGGGAGAAGTAGCCAAGCTTGAATCAAGTGCACTGAAAGAAGATGCATTCATTCCACCTTATCCAAACCCTCCTCCTTCTCACAATGTTTCATTCATTTTAATTACAGGCAAGGTATTCAAAACTGAATCAATGTACATAGTTGACAACAATGACAAAAGCAAACAAAAAAACCAACACTTGTGGATGAGTGTTGAGCCTAGCAGGTAAGGAACTTCTACCTTACACTGCAGTACTTGGCTTCCATTCCTAGTTCTGACCTTGATTCCAGCTCTGTGTTAATGCAGACCTTGGGAAGCAGCGGTGATGGCTTAAGGCACTGGGGTTCTGCTACCCACAGGAAAAACCCTGCATTCAGTTCTCAGCTCCCAGCTTAGCCCTGATTGATGCTTTGCAGCTATGGGCATCTCAGGAATAAACCAGGGAATTGGAATTCTGATTCCTCTCATGCCATCTTAAACAAATAATAGAGAAATTAATCTAAAAGTACAATGTGATTTTGGATGTTGGGACATTAAAAAAAAGGGTTTAACACCAAGCAATGGCACCAATATTCACTCTTACCTTTTCCCTACCATAATCTATAAATCGTTATTCAAAATGATACTACCAATAATGAACAAAATAGTTACAGTTTATCATACGGAAAAGGAATCACAGTAATTGCACACAGAAGACATAAAACATTTGGGGCTATAACATAATTTCTCAAGAAATAATACAGTAGTATTTGAAATTGGGTTTAGATTTGAAAAAGAACATGACATACTCTAGGGGAATGATAGCAACAAAAATTTAGGAGACATATATCCTTCATATCTTAACAAAAGACAGAAAATGCCATCCTATAAGATGCTCAGTTAAAACAAGGAGGTGTGGCACCTAAGGGTGTGGTGGAGAAACTGCTAAGAAACCCTCACACTACACTGAACTTCCTGTGAGTGTGTTAGGGCTAAACACCAAACTCCACCTTGCTGCTAACGCACACCCTGGAAGCAAGCAGGGAATTTTTCAAGGATGTAAGTCTTTGCAACTGCTGTCATGGACACAGATTTAATTTCCTGGCTCCTGTTTTAGTCATGCCTTGTCACAATCTTGCAGGAATTGAAGGAGTTAGCCATCACATGGTAAATCACTGTGTCTCCATGACTTTTTACATGGAATACAGGAATAACATTTTTTTTTTAAAAGTGATGAAAACAAGAAACAATTTGAAAAAAAAAAACTGAGAATGTTTGTTGCAGCTTTTCACACACACACAATTTAGACGACCACACAGTTCTTCCCACTGATCCTAAATAGAGCAGCACATTATGGGAAGGAAAACCTCACAGAACAGCAAGGGAAGGTCCACACTATCTGGCAGTAATCAGGACAAGCTAATGCTGCAGTGTCAGTGCCCAGCCAGTGGTGGAGACTGCTTAGCAAGGTGATCACACAGGCACATTAGTTAACACCACATGAAGAAAAGAGAGTCAAACCAAGTCCTGGAGAACCATAAAAGAAAGAAGTACACAGGAAGGAAATGTTAGACTCCAATCCTTCTACCCTACCAATACCTCATACCGCACCAGAATTCATCCACAATAGCAATAAGGGAAATCCAAATTAAAACATCGATGAGGTACCACCTAACACCAGCAAGATTGGCCCACATAAACAAGAACACCAACGACGCTTGCTGGCGAGGATGCGGGGAAAAGGGAACCCTACTCCACTGCTGGTGGAGCTGCAAATTGGTACAGCCTCTATGGAAATCAGTCTGGAGAACACTCAAACAACTCAAAATCTGCATACCATATGACCCAGCAATAGCACTCCTAGGAATATATCCAAAACACCTGTTTTACGACAAACCAACATGCATCCCTATGTTCATTGCAGCACAATCAGTAATTGCAAAAACATGGAAGCAACCGAAATGCCCATCAGCAGAAGATTGGATAAGAAAGCTTTGGTTCATCTACTCCATGGAATACTACTCAGCTATTAAAAAAAACAAAATGCAGTTCTTTGTGGCTAAATGGGCACAACTGGAAACTATAATGCTAAGGGAAATGAGTGAATCCCAAAAGATTAGATACCACATGTTTGCCTTGATTTAACCTGTAATTTTTGTATGGTTGTTTGTTATTTTTTGAACCTGTCATTGATACTGTCTCAACCCAGAGGTTTCGAAGAATGGAACTTGCATTATTTTTAACATATTGTTTACCCAATACTATGTCAATTAATTCCATAATGTTGTATATTGATATTGAGGCCTTGTTGGGGCTTTTAACTGACCGGATCTTTACTCTGTTAGACCTATCTTCAGACCATAGAAGGTCTCCCCAAGAGGCCACTGAACTTATCTGGACAATAAGACGCTGAACTTCATGCTAGGCATGTGTTTGCAAGCAATGAATCTCAACTGAACTTGAACTATGGTTATGCAACAAGGTGGAGGAATCCACCATGGGGGGAGGGGTATGGGAGGGGTGGGGGGAATCCCCAGCGCCTATAAAACTGTACTACATAATACAATGTAAGCAACAATAAAAAAAAAAAAAAAGACAAAAAAAAAAAAAAAGAAAATTGCCCCATATAGAAAACACTTACCAGGAATCAGCATATGAGAAGTAAAAGGACAGAAAAATGCTGCCATCACAACAAAAATGAAACCAAAGGCCAGCATTGTCGTATAACACGTAAAGCTGCCCACTGCAACACCAGCACCCCATATGGAGTCAGCTGTTCCACTTCAACCAAGCTCTCTATTAATCTCCTGGGAAATGCAGTGGGACATCATTCAAGTGCCTGGAAGCTGATTAGCCACTTGGAAGAAATGGAGAAAGCTGCAGGCTCCAACTCAGCTTGGTCTAGGACTGGTCATCTTGTCCACTGGGGAGTGAGCCAGTGGAGAGAAGATCTCTGTCTCTTTTACTTTGTAAGTCTCTTTTGAAAATAACCCAATGCATATTTATAAAGTATAGTTACTTATTGGAAAGTCGGAGAGAGAACAACATATCTTCCATTTACTGAATCACTTCCTATATGGTAGCACTTGTTGGGCCAAGCAAAAGTAAGGGACTTAGAGCTCAGTCTGGGGGTCCCCCCAGGAAGCTGGGACTCCAGCACTCTGGACTCCTTAGGGTGCTTTCCCAGACATATTAAGGAGGAAAAGATTTGTAACTGAAGCAGCCAGGTCTTGAAATGACAAGCACAGGCAGGTAGCACCTTGATTTGCTGTGCTACCACTTTACAAAAGAAACAAATTTTAGGCAATCAAAAACAGCAAACCTGCACCTGGCATGGTAGCCTAGCAACTGAAGTACAGGCACTGCATATGCCATGATTCCATATGGGCACTGGTTTGATTTCCAGTGGTCCAACTTTCCATCCAGTTTCCTTCTTGTGGCCTGGAATAGCAGTAGAGGATATCCCAAAGCCTTGGGTCCCTGCAGGTGCGAGGGATACATGAAAGAGCCTGAAGGCTCCTGCCTTCAAACTGGCTCAGCTCTGGCCTTTGCTACTGCTTGGGGAGTGACTCACCAGATACAAGATCTTCCTCTCTATTTCTACTCCTCTCTGTATATCTGACTTGCTAAGAAAAATAAAATAAATCTTAGCAATAACAAAAAAAAAAAATGCAAGACCATACAGAACCAGGACTTAGTATCCTCTGGGGAGAGAGGTAAAAGAGACCAACACTTGTACTGACAAAGGTCCCCGTCCCGGCCCCTCCCGCCCTGGGGCCTGAGCAGATGGGCTCACACACTCACCCTTCCCAGCTCCCGAGGAGTCGGGTGTCCTCCAGAGGGCTCCTACGGGGAGGGAGTTCACAGGGCAGCACTGCCTCAGCTCCCTGGGCCTCTCTCAGGACCAGAACCAGCCGCGCACAAATGGCGCCACCTCAACAGCTCAGCCCGCCTTCTTCCAGGGGTATTCAAGGCCGCGCGTGATTCGAGCGTTTGCACAGACGTCAGAACATGCGCAGCCAGTGAGAACCGCACTGGGCTTAAAGAGCAGAGACCTGGGTTTATGGTGGGAGGGGGAGAAAGGGGCAGGGATTCACCTCAGGTCTGAGGCAGCCTCTTCTTTTGCAGCTCGACCTTTGCAACAGCAGGGGCCGCTGTCACCTCTCAGGTAAGTCCACCTGCTGGCCTCTCTCCTTCCTTCTCTAGTTCAAGATCCTGTCAAAACCTAGAATCCCCCAAAATGCGTGACGATCCCCAAAACGAGGTACAATACACTGAATGTTCAATAGCTTTGGGAGCTTGTCTTCTCTGTGTTGGTTTTTAGAGGTTGGTTCATTTGACTTTTATTCTTTAAAGATGTATCTATTTTCATTGGAGAGGAAGATACGCAGAGAGGAGGAGAGACAGAGAGGAAGATCTTCCATGGCATGGTTCACACCCAAAGAGACCTCAACAACAAGAGTGAGCCAATCTCAAGCCATGAGTCAGGAGTTTCCTCCGGGTCTCCCATGCTGGTGCAGGGTGCCAAGGCTTTGGGCCGTCCTGGACTGCATTCCCAGGCCACAGGCAGGGAGCTGGATGGGATCAGAACTGGCGTCTATAAGGCATCCCAGTGAGTTTCAAGGCTGGGATTTTAACCACTACACTCCCTTGCCGGGCCCCATTTGACTTTTTAAAATACAGCACCAAAAGGTATTTGGAAAATACGATATAAATAAATCTTTTCGGGCCCGGCGCGATGGCGCAGTGGTTAAGGTCCTAGCCTTGCACGCGCGGGATCCCATGTGGGCGCCGGTTCTATCCCGGCAGCCCCACTTCCCTTCCAGCTCCCTGCCTGTGGCCCGGGAGAGCAGTCGAGGACGGCCCAAAGCTTTGGGACCCTGTACCCGCGTGGAAGACCCTGAAGAGGCTCCTGGCTTCGGATCGGCATAGCATTGGCGGTTGCGGCGCTCACTTGTGGAGTGAATCAGTGGATGGAAGATCTTCCTCTCTGTCTCTTCTCTCTGTATATCCGCCTTTCCAATAAAAAAAAAATAATAAAAATAAATCTTTAAAAAAAATAAATCTTTTCAATGTCATTTCTCTTGCCTATGTTTATTTTGTGGTCTGTATTTTATGTGGCAATGTTGTTCCATAGCTGTTTCTCATTAGTACATAAAAATCTTGCTTTATTCTCTTATCAAGTTCACTTTAGTTTTCCAATCTGTTGGATTATCTCTGCACATTTTAGGGTCATTAGCACAGACTGATTGTTCTGCTGCTTAGAACTTGGCCACCATGAAAACAATTTCCTTTCTGGGTTTAATGTCGTGATTTCACATCCAGAAAAATGTCTAAGAGACAGAGTGAGAAAAGAAGAAACCTTGTCTAGGTTACTCAGGAGAAAGACTCTCAGTGTTACATGTTAGCAATGCTGGTCATTATACATGCCCTGCAGCCTTGGTAACAGTAGGCAAATTGCCATTTTCTGTCATTCTGTTTGCAGTTATTTTTATCACTAGAAGCTGAATTTTATTTAAACAATTGTTTAAACATTTGATATCTACCTCCATAGTTCATTACCAACAATATTGGCTTAAAATATCTGCACATTTTTTCATAAACCTTTTTTAAAATTTCTTATTTCAAGTCTTGATACAACTGTGTCATCCATGTAATGCTGAACTCAGACAAAAAAGTCAATCATATTTCTTTTTCTTCGTTTTTTTCCCTCCTTGGTGATCATCTTGGAAATGGAGGAGTGCTTTTCTTCCCTGAGTGTCTGCAATGTTGTACAAGTCTGGGCCTGCAGTCTTGATGGTAAATTTTATTCATTGATTCACTTGATTTTTCAATTTTTGCTTCAATGGAGTTTATATTTCCTATGTTAACAAGTATGTTTATTTTGGTAAATTGTTTTCTAAAATATAGCAGCTTTTGGTTTCTGCTTTAAGACATCTCACTCCTAACTCTGAAAACACTGTTATGATCTGGCGAAAGCTTGCAAATTTTGTGAAGGAGGATGTTTATATTCCTGAAAGTGATGCTTTCTGCTGCATTTCTTCTTTCAAATGATTTTAACTGACATTTACTTGTTTAATTATTTAACACTTCATTTATTTTGACTGTAAAGGCCAGTACATAGAGAGAAAGGTAATAGAAAGATCCTCAATCTGCCGGTTCACTCCCCAGTGGTACAGCAGCCAAAGCTGAGCTGCTCCAAAGTCAGGAGGTGCTTCTGGGTCTCCCATGCTGGTGCAGGGTCTCAGGCTGTTGACAATTCTCTACCTCTTTCCTAGGCCACAAGCAGGGAGCTCGATGGGAAGTGGAGCCACAAGGTCAGGAAGTAGAACCACAAAGACATGGGCTGGCACCCATATGTGATCCCAGCATGTACAGCATGAGGATTTAGACACTGAGTCATCGGTCCAGTCCCACAATTTTATTAATGTTGTTAATGAATTGCCACAATAGTGGATCATCAGTATGCCTGATGCTTTAGATGGACTCAAGCAGATCTCTACTTATTGTGCCATTTTATGTATTATACTCTGTACTCCCTCCTGGGTTTCAGAAACCTGTGCTGACAAGCCTTGTCTGCCTCCTCATGTCTCCAGCCCCGTGAGCCTGTGATTGCATCTGGTATTGTGTATCTCTAGTCTTCCTCCTAGGACCACAGTGACCTGCCATTTCAACACCTAATGTGAATGGGACACATGTTCATCCTTAAATAGTGTCATTTTAAAAATGCATCACTTAAAAATGCATCATTTAAACCAGATCACTAAAACCATTATTCCTCGTTGCTACAGTATAGACCAGTGGCATGTAAAGTATTATTATTCATCATGATCAATAATCAATATTTAGATATTCTACATTTTTAAAGAACTTTTTATTAACTCACTTGTTATTTAGAACCATTTTATACAATTGAAGTATTAATCTTATTCTCAGTTTTAAAAAATTCTTTCTTTCTTTCTTTCTCTTTCTTTCTGTCTTTCTTTCTCTCTTTCTTTCTATCTCTCAACAGTGAGACACAAAGTAAAACCTCTTCCATCTATTGAGTCATTCTCTATATGGCTTTAATAGCTGGGGCAGAGCCATTGAAAGTCAGGAGCCAGGAGCTATCCCAGGTTTACTATGTGGGTGCAGGATCCCAAAGACCTGAGGCCATCATTTAAAAGAGTTACATAATGACAGCAGTGAAACCTTAGTTGTAAACACACAAAGAGCAGTGTCTGAAACCTTTGTCTTCATAGAATATCAACACAAAGACAACACAACATTCAAATGAGTTTTAGAGCAATGGTGTGGCAGGCAACAATTTTCATTACAAAAAAAAAATCTTTTATTTTAATTTGAAATGTCAGCTTTACAGAGAGAAGGAGAGGCCACCATGAGCAGAACTGAACTGAACTGAAGCCAGCGCTTACTTGGGTCTCCTGTGTAGGTACAGGGCATCAAAGATTTTGGCCATCCAAAGCCTTGAGAGCCTCCACCCTCATAAGAGACCCAGAAGGAACTCTGGGCCCCTGGCTTTGGATCAGCTCAACTCTGGCCATTGTGGCCACCTGGGGAGTGAATCGGTGCTCAGAAAACCTTCCTCTCTGTCTCTCCTCTTCTTTGTATATCTGACTTTACAATAAAAATGAATACATCTTAAAAACACACACACACACACTTCAGAAAAGTAAAAAAAAAAAAAAATTAAAACAAACAAAGAAAAACCAAAACAACAACAACAAAAACTTCAGCCATTGTCCACTGCTTTTCTGGGCCATAAGCAAGGACTCAGATCAGACATGGAGCAGCTGGGACATGAACAAGGGCCTACATGGGTTCTGCCACTGGAAAGGTAGACGAATAGCCTGTTTAGCCAAGGTGCCTGACCCATGGCAGGCAAGCAAGTCTTCAGCAAACCTTGTGTGAACTTTTGTGTTTCATATTCACAGTGAAACCAAAGAGGTAAGTTCCTACTGAATTAGTTAGAAACTTCTTTTCCTGAGATAAATTCACTTTTATTTACTAGCACTGCATCTTATGAGCTGATGGCATATTATGCACATGTAAAAAAAAAATCTTGGTGGAAACAACATTCCAGAAAGCATAGCATCCTTTATACTTCCGGAACTATGTTCATAAAAATAAGTTACGAGGGCTGGGGGCAATAACGTAGTGGTTAAAGTCCTCACATGGCATGCCTGGGATCCCACATGGGTTCCGGTTTTAATCCCAGCAGCCCTGCGTCCCATCCAGCTCCCTGCTTGTGGTCTGGGAAAGCAGTCCAGGATGGCCCAAAGCTTTGGGACCCTGCACCAGTGTGGGGGACCCAGAAGAAGCCCCTGGCTCCAGACTTTGGATTGGTTCGGCTCTAGCCATTGTGGCCGCTTGGGGAGTGAGTCATCAGACAGAAGATCTTCCTTTCTGTCACTCCTCCATGTATATCTGACTTTCCAATACAAATAAATCAATCTTTAAAAAAAAAAAAAAAGAAATACCTTCAGTAACAATATGCACCTTGAACCAATTGCCCTTCCACTGAGTTTGAATATTTGGGACAGGGATATTTGCTCACATGCATTGCATTCATATAGTTTTTGTGTTCTAAGAAAGTATAAATATATATTGTCAATGCATATCAAATAGCATATGGATTCCAGGACTTGGTATAAGCTTGTCCACAGCAGAGGAGTTCTGCTCACTCCAGAACTCATTCTCCTTATGTTTGCTTTGGTGTACCTAATATAAATTGAGTCCTGGTAACAGGACAGTTGCTGATCTCACAGAAGAAATAGAATGTGACAGTCACTTTCAAATGGAAAGACTAATTTGATTCCTTGAACTAACATCAGTGCCAACATGTACTTCAACTGTTGCATGTGGCCTAGTAGCTAAAGTTCTCACCTTGATTGTGTTGAGATCACATATAGACACAGATCCTAATCCCAGGAACCCTGCATCCCATCCAGCTCCCTGCTTGTGACCTGGGAAAGCAGTTGAGGACAGCCCAAAGCCTTGGTGTCCTGCACCCATGCGGAAGACCCTGAAGAGGCTCCTGGCTCTTGGATTTGGATTGACTCAGCTCCAGCCATTGCAGTCATTTGGGTGAGTGAATCTTTGGGGAGGTGATCTTCCTCTCTGTCTCTCCTACCCTCTGTATTTCTAACTATGCTATTAAAAAATAAATCTTGGGCCCGGCGCGGTGGCGCAAGTGGTTAAGGTCCTCACCTAGCACGCCCGGGATCCCATATGGGCGCCGGTTCTAATCCCGGCAGCCCCGCTTCCCTTCCAGCTCCCTGCCTGTGGCCTGGGAAAGCAGTCGAGGACGGCCCAAAGCTTTGGGACCCTGCACCCGCGTGGGAGACCCGGAAGAGGCTCCTGGCTTCGGATCGGCATAGTATCGGCCCGAGGCGCTCAGTTGGGGAGTGAATCATCGGACGGAAGATCTTCCTCTCTGTCTCTCCTCCTCTCTGTATATCTGCCTTTCCAATAAAAAAAAAAAAATAATACAAATAAATCTTTAAAAAAAAAAAAAAAAACTTAATTTAAAAAAATAAGAAAGTAGTATAGGTAGTGAAATGCTCCTTGAACAGAGAAGAGGAATAGCACCCACCAAAACCAAAGGCAAATGGAAAGAACAATCCAATAAAATGACAACAGAAGACTAAACCAATGAAAAACCCATTCACAAAATGACAAGCATAAAGTACCACCCATACATACATATTAACCCTGAATGTAAATGGCTTAAGCTCAATCAAACATCATAGATTGGTAGACTGGATTAAAAAACAAACCCATCTATTTGTTGTTTAGAAGAGACACACCTCATCAACAAAAATCAACCGAAACTATATCAAACGGGATTTGGTGTTTTTGCTTTGTTTCATCTCTTTTAAGCTGTTTTTTTGTGACTAAATTCTTCAGTGACTCATAGATCATACAGTAGCATCATTTTCTGCAAGAAGGTTCTTGATTTTCATTTCTTCAGCAACACATGGGTCATTTAGTGGCATGTTATTTAACTTCATAGGGTTGTTAATTTCTTTTTGCTTCCAGTTGTTGAGTTTGTTTTGTGGCTCTTCATTTAAGGGGAGGTATAGTAACTGTGTAAAGCAGACATGTCATATCTAGTAACATGTAAACTTCATGGCATTGAAAATTTCTATTTTTCTTTTTATTGTTGATTTTGTATTATGACTTTTCATTTGAGGGGATGTACAGTAGCTGTGAAATGGAGACTAATGGACTTACAATGAAACTGTTGAATATATCTTGACAATAGAATTATGGATTTCCTGCCATTGTCCATGCCTGCAATCATGGACAAAGAACTGTGTATGAAGAACTAAACTTTAGTAATGATATAGAGGAAATAGGTGGGGTAGGGGAGAATTGGGGCTGGGATAAGGGAAATCCCAGGGCCTGTGCAACAGTATCATAAAATGATAATAATAATAATAAAATGAAAAAAGAAAAAACCCAAGGTGGAGGAATCACAATTCCAGACCTTAAGACATACTACAGAGCAGTAGTCAAAAAACAGGCTTGTTCTGTACCAGTGGAACAGAATAGGAACACCAGAAGGGAGCCCACACACGTATAGCCAGCTAATGTCTGAGAAGAAAACTGAAAACAATGCAGGCAAAAACCCTGGTCTCTTCAACAAATACTGTTGGGACAACTGGATACCAATTTGTAGAATTAAGGAGCAAGATCCACACCTGTCACATTATGCAAATATCAGCTCTAAATGGTTCAACAATTTAAATCTGCAGTAAGAAACCATGAAACTATTTAAAGAAAACATAGGAAGCACACTCCAAGATATAGCAACAGGGAAAGATTTATTAGAAAAGAAGGCAGAGAGGCAAAGGTAGTCAAAGCAAAATTGGACAAATGGGACTACATCAAACTCAAAAGCTTCTGTAAAGCAAAGGAAACAATGACAAAGTGAAGAAGCAATCAACAGGATGGGAGAAAATTTTTGAACACTACAAGAGTGATAGGGTCTAATATCCAGGATTTACACAGAGCTTCAGAAACCCAGTACAGTAAAACAAAATAAAACAAACAAACAAACAAAAACAGTGACAACAACAAAAAACCCTGTTAAAAAAAATGGTCAAAAGAAAGGAATAATAACAACAACAACAAAACAGATTCAAATGGGTAACAGACACATGAAAAGATGCTCAGGCTCCCTGGCCATCAGAGAGATCAAAACGAAAACCACATTGAGATACCACCTAACTCCAGTGAGACTAGCCTACATTTAAAAGTCTGCTAGCAACACTTGCTGGCGTGGATGTGGGAAGAAAGATACCCTCCCTCACTGCTGGCGGGAGCGGAGGCTAGTACTACCATTGTAGTAATCAGCTTGGAGAATTGCAAATAAACATGGCATAGGACCCAGTTATCCTGCCCCTAGGAATATATCCAATAGAAATGAAACCTACAAATGAGAGGTGCATGTGTCATCCTGTATTGACAGCAGCACAATCTATAATAGCAAAGACATGGAAACAACACAGATGCACATCCAAAGAGGAGTGGGTAAAGAAACTGTGGTACATCTAGAATAAAGAATGAAATTACACCATTTGCGAATAGATGGTCCCAACTAGAGACCATTATGCTCAGTGAAATACATCAATCCCGAAAGAACAAATACCAAATATTCTCTCTAATATAAGGAACCCATCATGCAAAGTCTAACCTCAGTAACAAATTCAATACTGAGGAAAAAATGTCAGGGGTAGAAGTTTGGCAGTGGGGGATCCCAGTGTCTACCAAATTCTACCATAAAACTCGCAAATGCAAAATAAAATCTAACAAAAACAAATAAATATATTTAGGGCCTGGCATGGTAGCCTCGTATCTAAAATCCTTGCCTTGCAGGCTCCAGATCACATATGGGCACTGGTTCATACCTTGGCTGCTCAGTTCCCATCCAGCTCCCTGCTTGTGGTCTGGAAAAGCAGTAGAGTTGGCTCAAGTCTTGGAACCTCGCACCTATGTGGGAAACCTGGAAGAAGTTCCTGGCTCCTGCCTTAAGTTCAGCTCAGTTCAGGAAGCTTCAGCCACTGGTTCTTCTGTGACATGATCCAGCCCTGACCACTGTGACCATGGGGAGAATCAATCAGCAGAGAGCAGACATGTCCATCTCTGCTTCTCTCCTTCTCTCCTTTTCTTTCTGCAAGTCAATTTTAATTAAATAATAGATGATCAGTAAATCTACACTCATTAACAAGTTCTTAGCTACCATTTCAATCATGTAATAATAATCATGTCTTGTTATAGCATCAGAAAACTGCAACAGAAAGTTTCAGTTTGACAGCTCCAATATCATAGTTAAGACAATTTTGCACTCTTTCTCTTTTACTAGCCATTTCATTTTGGTTTATAAACCATCATAAAGTTCCTAAAATGAAATGTACAAGGTGAGAAGTAAACAAACAACTTACTGAAGGTGTGTGTGTGTGTTCTCCAGCCTTGGAAGCATGAGAGGGCTGCAGGGCTACACCTGCAAGAGAAGGTGGGCAGAGGGAGTGATGAGTTTTTCTTGCTTGTGCTCAGACTCCCTACTGATGCCTGCTGTGCTAAGTAATGTCAAGGCAGGAAGCAGACACAAAGCCTGGAGGAACAAACGCAATCAGCTGTAATGCTTTACAAGTGCCAGGAAAGCTTCCTGGAACCGTATCAATAGTACAATAACTGGCAGTGATGAAACTCAAGATGTCATTAGGTTAATGGAAACAACCACTACATATTTAAAATGTGGCTGAACATGGCACCATAGCAAAGAGAGGCAAAGTCTTCACCTTGCATCTATCAGGATCCCATATGGGTGCTGATTCACATGCTCACTGCTACTTTTTTATTCCAGCACCCTGCTTGTTTGGGAAAGCAGTCAAGGATGGCACAATACTTTGGGACCCTGTACCCACACAGGAGACACAGAAGAAGCTTCTTGCTCCTCCCATGGATTGGCTGTCTTCTGGATGTTGGGGATACTTGGAGGGTGAGCCAGGTGACAGCAGAGTTTTCGCTCTGTCTCTCCTCTGTGTAAATCTAACTTTCAAATGAGAATACATAACAATAATGCTTTGACTGGTAAGCACTAACTTATTTTTTCTAGAACTGTCATTACTATTATTCAAATTATAAAATATTATAGAAAAAACATCTTATTGTCACTAAAATATATGCTATGGAGAAAGAATTGGGTGGTATAAACTATTTCTCTATTTCTACAATGAGCTGCATAGGACTCCAGGTAAGGACTTCCACTGGAACACACTTGAGGTTAATCCTAACATCACTAGAAGGCAATCTCATATGGTGCTGCTTTGGGTTCAGCAGCTACCCTTACAATCCAGTTCCCTGCTGATGGCTAGGAAAGCAGCAAAGGATGGTCTGAGTCCTTGGGCCCCTCTACTCATGTCAGAGGGCTGGGAGAAACTCTAGCTGGTAACTAGGATCAGCACACATTCAGCTAATGAGGACATTTAGGGAATGAACCTCAGATGGAAGATCCATTTGTCTCTACTTCTTTCTCTGCAATGCTGTCTTTCAAATAAAAAGAGATTTACATAGAAGGTTTATTAAAAAAAATAATAAAAGGAAAGAAATGTGTCCTCTCTGGATTTCTCCATAATACCTTTAATACTACCAATCCAAAGTCACTGCAAATGTGCTGCTTCTATGTAGATTCCTCCACAGCGCACACAGCATATGGTGAAGATAGGATCCAGGTGTCCTCATGCTCAATAAAGAGCCTCATAACCCTTGCAGGCCCTGGGCCCACTCCTCTCACACCACTCAGCAGAGCATGGTGATGACAACAGGTAACTGAGCACAGAAAAAGTGGTGATGTCATCTTCTGCTGGCACTCAGCAGGGGGCGCAGGTCTGTGTTCTCAGTTGCAGTTGCCTGGAGAGCAGTTCCCACTTGACCTGGTCATCATGGGGGAGGGAGGAGCCAGTTCTAGGTTCAAATGACATTGAGTTTCCCTGCCATGATCAAACCTTGATTTTTCTTCAAATATGTCTCCATTTGCTGTCTCTCTGCCACCATTTTGAGAATCTTCATAAAAAACTATTTTTTTTCTTTTCTTTTAACTATTTTTTGAATGAGGGTTGCCATTGAGACTCAACAACTATAGCCACTATTGGAAATCTGGCATCCAGGTGTCAGAGAGGCAGTTTTTGTACAAACCATTCTGCTTCTGGTCAGCTGTATAAAAATACACCTGACATGGCAGAGAATGATGCCAGGAATTGGGCTCTGGTACCTACATGGGAGACCTGGCCAAACTGGAATGAAAACCCCAGGGTCATGGTGGGAGTGACCTGGCAAATGTAGGGTCTTTTTATCCTTTCCACTTTTATGACTGCTTGCATACTCTGAATTTGCATGTCTCTATTTGCCACACAAGTAGGACACACTAGGCAAAAGAAAATTAAAGTCAGTGATATGCATCCCATTAATGACCCATTATGTGTGTGCTTCTGAGGCTTTGATTATATTAACATAACATGTTTCAATCTGACAATATAAATTTTCTTTTTAATCTTGCAAGTGTCAACCCAAGCTCACTGAATCGGCAATATCAGCTGTGTGATGACAAATACACCTATGATACCATTGACAATTTGAGTATTACAACTGCTTAGCAAAGAGCAAAAATCTTGCATTGATTTATCATTGGATGACTTCAGTAGATAACCCATGAAATAAGCAGCATTGGCTAATTGTGCAACCATGGTATTAGGCATATGCTTTTGGAAACTCATCATTCCATGTTTCAAATAGTCCCAAGTAATACTTTCCAGGAACAATGATTTAAAGTAGATACAGACATGGAAAGACATCCCTCAAGTTGACTGTTGAGTAGGATTGCTATGTCTGGGATTTGCATTGCTTATTATCTCAAATTTTAGAGTGTAGATTTTGAAAATTACAAATGTTGATTAGCACACATGTTAATTTTTATTATTCTTTCTACCTTATGTTTTGTGGATTACCCAATGATGAGCTCACATGATCATCAAGCATTTTCATAATGGTGTATATATGCATACACAGGTGTTCTGGATATGTGTTTTGTGGGTATGAATGAATCAATGCTGACATAGATAATACTTAAAATGAAACTATGATCGATCATGACACTAAATTCAAAACCCAAATCCCTTTCAGAATTGGTTGACATTGGGTCTAATCACTGGGTCCTTCTAGCTGCTACAGTCAGAAATCGGTCTGCCTAAATTTTATAGCATAGTGGGTGGGTACCCAATATAACAGTACATTAAGACAGTATTTTTCTTGTTGTTGTTTTTATTGCAAAGTTACATATACAGAGAGGAAGATCTCTCCATTGATTCACTCCTCAAGCAACAACAATGGCTGGAGCTGAGATGATCCAAAGCAAGGAGCATGGACCCTCTTCTGGGTCTCCCACAAGGTTTCGGGTACCAAGGCCTATCCTCCAGTGCTTTCCCAAGCCACAAGCAGGGAGCTGAATGGGAAGTGGGGCAGCTGGGATCAGAACCAGCACACATGCAAGATCTCTGCGACAGTCTAGGACTGTTATTTTGTCCATTGGGGAGTGAGCCAGTAGATGGAAGATCGCTGTCTCATTTATTTCATAACTCTCACTTCAAAATAAACCAATGCATATTTTTTATTATTAAAGATTGATTTTATTTTTATTCGAGTCAGATATACATAGAGGAGAAACAGAAAGATTTTCCATCCAATGATTAACTCTCAAGTGAGAGCAATGGCCGGTGCTATGCCAACACGAAGCCAGAAGCCAAGAACTTCTCATAGATCTCCCACAAGGGTGTAGAGTCTAATGGACATAGGCTGTCCTCACCCACCTTAAAAAGCCTCAAGAGGGAGCTGGATTGGAAGTGGAACTGCTGAGATGAGACCCGGCACCCATATTGAATCCTGGCAAGTTGAGGACTTTAGTTGCTAGGCCACTCCTCCAGGCTCCACCAATGCATATTTATAAAGTGTATTTGTTTATTGGAAAGTCAGAGAGAAAACAACATATCTTCCATTTATTGATTCACTACCTATATGACATCACTTGTTGGGCCAGGCAAAAGCAAGGGGCTTAGCGCTTATTCTGGGAATCCCACCAGGAAGCTGGGAGCCCAGCACTCTGGACTCCTTAGGCTGCTTTCCCAGATGTATTAGGAAGAAAAAGATTTGTAATTAAAGCAGCCAGATATTGAACTGGCAGCCATAAGCAGGTAGCACCTTGATTTGCTGTGCTACCACTTTACAGAAGAAACAAATTTAAGGCAATCAAAAACAGCAAACATGGACCTGGCGTGGTAGCCTAGCAACTGAATTACATGCACTGCACATGCCATGATTCCATATGGGCATTGGATCCAATCCCAGTGGCAGAAAATCCCATCCAGCTCCCTTGTTTTGGCCTGGGATAGCAGTCAAGGATACCCTAAAGCCTTGGGTCCTTGCAAGTGTGAGGGTGACCTGAAAAAGGCTCAAGGCTCCTGCCTTCAAACTGGCTCAGCTCTGGCCTTTGCTACTGCTTGGGGAGTGAATCACCGGATACAAGATCTTCCTTTCGATCTCTACTCCTCTCTGTATATCTGACTATCCAATAAAATAAAATAATTCTTACCAAAAAAAAAAAAATGCAAGACCATACAGAACCAGGACTTAGTCTCCTCTGGAGACAGAGGTAAAAGAGACCAACACCGGAACTGGCAAAGGCATTCAGACCTAGAGCTTGCAGTCTTACTGAAACTTGGCAGAAAATAAAGCTGTCAAGAATTTTCTATTCTTTCTGAGACCACTGAATAAACTCAGGCTCCATGACACAGAACAAAGATGGAACATCCAAATTAGGGGCATCATTCCTACACAAGTGGGCAAACTGCAAATCAAAGCACAAGGACATGACAGAGAATGAGCTCTGGGAAGCAGCCTGCTTACACTTCACAGCGAGATCCACACTCAGCAGCTTACTCAGGCTCCCAGGCCTTGGGCATCACTCTCCCTGAGGACACAGTGTCCAGAGTGCTCACTGCAGATGGAGGGAATCCTAAGCAGCCAGCACTGTGACAGTGTGGCCTGGGAACTCCTCACAGCCTGCAGGGTCACCTCCAGCTTCTTACTTCCCTTCTAAATGAAACTACACACTCAAACCAAGTGAAGCTTGTGGCCACTGGAGTTTTCTCTTAGCACTTTTAACACCAGTTATGTTATGCTGATAAATAGTGATTTAACACCAATAATTAATTCCAAAACAACTCAATTTATCCTTCATCTACAAGTAGAGTCAAGGCTCAAACCCTATACACAGGTGCAGGATAATGTAGTGGACAGCAGGTGTTAGCTCTCTCAGATCTTTTATCCCATTTAAGAAGTTATCTAGGAACCCCACCCAGACCTAGCTCTTTAGCATTATCTTAACTTGGTCCTGGAAAGGCATGTTACAATAGAATCAGGGCTACACTTTTGTCTCAGTAAATCCCCATTATCTTAAGATCCTTGTGCCATATACTGAGCACAAACACAATATCTTTTATTCAACCAAATATACTCAAAAATTGATAAGTGCCCTGGCCACAATAATTCCTCCTTTACCACGATTCTTTCTGGGTACAAACTCTCCTCTGACTTAACCAGTTTGCTGATGCAAAATGAAAACTTCTGGGTACCCCAAGCACATTGTCCTAGCATTTACTTAGGCCTATGCAAAGTTTTTACTCCCAAGGTAGGCAAGGCTGAGACAACCAGAGTTCAATCATTTCTGCACTGACCCTTCAATATCAGCTTTGAATTAGGTGATACTGATACGTCACTAAGGAATGGAACTGTGCATGCGTAAAGAAAGTATTAGTGCTCCAATGGGTTAGCTCAATAAAATAGAGGAAACATAATAGATGCCCTCCAGTTTTAGGGCATCACATGCCACTCTCAACAGCAACCCTGTTGTTCTGCTATCTTTTAGGGGGAAGGAGTGAGCCAGGATAATTTGGTCATATTGGTCTGCAACAAAGAATTTTGAAACTCAGCAAAACCAAAAGAGAAGGGTATATTGAGGACCATGTCAATCTGCCAAGAGGAATCCCAAACTGAGGACATTCTGATCAAATGTCTGCACTTCAGTTAGGTAAGAGGAGATGTGCTAATGTTTTCTAAACTTAATTCAGTTTTGTATATTTACTGTAAAGGGATAAGGGTAGACCTTTTCATCCACTGCAGCAGACAAGGTTGAGACAAGGTTGAAGCCGCGAGACTGAAAGTCACTTAGGTTTTTGTCACAGGTGCTCCCAGCCCAAGCCACTGTCTGCTGCCTCCCAGCCTGGCCACTGGCTGCACACTGCATTTGCAAAGAACTGAAACCCGGGCATTCTGATGCAGACACAGGAGTCCACTGTCACTCTCACACACACAGGGCAGTGATTCCTTCCTGTGCTGTGTCAGGTGGACATGCACTGCTTTCTCTCATGCCTGTGGTTCACAGAAAACAGTCCTTTTCAAGAGCTCATGCTGATTTTTGGCAGGTGGGGAAAATTTCAGATTATTAAAGTTAAATGGGTTGTATCTTGGTAGAAAGAGTGAATACTGTTGTGATTTTTCAGGGCAGACCACAGCACTTGGCATTGAGGTTAAAGCTCTGGACACTGAGGGGTTTATTCCCTGCCTTATTTGCGCTCTGTTGAACCTGCCTTATCCCCTCTACAATTCATGGGGACATCTAGTCCCAATCGTGAGAACTTCAGCAGTGGGAACACAGGAGCATATCAGAAGCCATCAGGATACATCAGTGCAGGGAACTGGTGCCCTCATGGTTTATAGCTCGGGTTCTGCTACAGAAGCCCCTTGAAGTTCGTCCCTGCTGCACTCCCTTGACTTGTCTACAAGGTCGCTGTGCCACCCAAGGCCTCTACCCAGCAGAACGCCATCAGCGGATGCTGCCCCTCAACCTGCGAGCAAAATTGTGAGAAAAACAAGACAACAAGACCATCTGTTCTAACTGCTCGAGTCTGGGCTCAGAAGCTATCATCAACAAGGAATCTGCCCCAGACCCTGAGAGGGGCAACACTGAGGACTGAGCTGTGGGCTTGAGACGCTGCTTCTCAATTCACGGAAATCAGGGTCTAAGGAAAAAAGCAACCTCAATTTGAAAGAGAGAGAGAGTATCATACGAACATGAAGGTCAGCCTGTCCCTGGGCACTCTCCCCTCCTCACTGCACAACTTGGAAAGATGTGAGTCCTAAGCTTCAAGGTCAGGGCTGCAGAGTGGGACAAGGTCCCCTACCATCCCCTCCCCCCGGCCCTGGGGCCTGAGGAGCCTGTGCTGACAAGCCTTGTCTGCCTCCTCATGTCTCCAGCCCCGTGAGCCTATGATTGCATCTGGTACTGTGTAACTCTAGCCTTCTTTCTAGGACAACAGTGACCTGCCATTTCAACATCCAATGTAAATGGGACCCATGTCTATCCTTACATTGCATCATTTTAAAAATGCATTATTTAAAACAGATCATTAAGACTGTTATTCTTTGTTCCTACAGCATAAGCCAGGTACTTGTAAAGTATCATTATTCAAAATGATCAATAGTCAGTAAGTAGATATTCCACATTTTGAAGAAGTTTCTATTCACTCATTTTTTTATAATCATATTATACATTTGGAGTATCAATCTCATTGCCAGTTTTTTTTAAAACATCTTTCTTCCTGTCTTTCTGTCAAGAGTGAGACACACAGCAACATATCTTCCATCTCTTAATTCACTCTCTAGAAGGCCTTAATAGCTGGGGCATAGCCATCCCAAAGTCAGGACCCATGAGCTATTCCACGTTTGCTATGTGTGTACAGGGTTCCAATGACCTGAGGACATCCTTTAAGAGAGTTACATAATGACAGCCATGAAACCTACATTGTAAACACACAAGAACACTGTTTGAAGCCCGTGTCTTGATAGAATATCTGTAAAAGGACAACACAACATTCAAATGAGTTTTAAAGCGATACTGTGGCCAGTAGCTTAAAAAATGATCTGTTGGGCCCGGCGTGATGCCGCAGTGGTTAAGGTCCTCGTCTTGCATGCCCAGGATGCCATATGTGTGCCGGTTCTGGTCCCGGCAGCCCAATTTCCCATCCAGCTCCCTGCCTGAGCCCTGGGAAAACAGTCGAGGATGGCCCAAAGCTATGGGAATCTGCACCTTTGCGAGAGACCCGGAAGAGGCTCCTGGCTTCAGACTGGCATAGCATCAGCCATTGCGTTCATTTGGGAAGTAAATCATCAGACGGAAGATCTTTCTCTCTGAACTCCTCTCTGTATATCCGCCTTTCCAATAAAAATAAAATAAATCTTTTAAAAAATGATCTGCTTTATTTTAATTTGAGCAGGCAGCTTTAGAGAGAGTAGAAGAGATCACAATGAGCAGAACTGAAGGGAACTGAAGCCAGCGCTTCCTTGGGTCTCCTATGTAGATGCGGGGTATCAAAAATTTGGCCCATCCTCCACTGCTTTCCTAGGCACTATGGATTGCAGGGCTTGATATAAATAAGCTTGCCTACAGCCAAGGAATTGTGGCTACATGAGAACTCATTCCGTTTGTCTGCTTTGCTTTACCTAACGAATATATGTAAAGATTAATTTTATTTTTATTGCAAAGTCAAATATACAGAGAACAGGAGAGACAGAAAGGAAGATCTTCCATCAGATGATTTACTCCCCAAGAGACTGCAGTGAGCAGTGCTGAGTCAATCCAAAGCCAGGATCCAGGAACTTCTGCTGCTCTCCCAGATGACTGCAAGGTCCCAAGGTTTTGGGTCATCCTCTACTGCTTTCCCAGGCCACAAGCACAGAGCTGGAAGAGAAGTGTGGCTTCTGGGATTAGAACCAGTTCCCATACGTGATCCCAGTGATTCAAGGAGAGGACTTTAACTGCTAAGCCCCTACACTGGGCCCTACCTGATGTATATTGAGTCCAGGTAACAGGCGATAGTCACTGATCTCACAGAAGAAATGGGATGTAACAGTCAAATTTAAAAGCCAATTTGATTCCTTGAGCTAACAGCAGTGACAACACATATTTCAACTGTTGCATGAGAATGATGAAACTAGGATGGGGCCTAGTGGGGTGGCCTGGAAGCGAATGTTCTCGCCTTGAATGTGCAGAGATCCCATGGAAAAAGAAAATAAGTAGTATGGCTACTGGATTGCTCCTTGGACGAATCAATTGTGATCAATGCGTTGAGTTCCCAGAAAAACAAATGTTTCATGTTCCTACAAAATGTGCTACAAACTACTTTTCATAACATACACCTCCTTCAATCAAAGTTTCAATAAGATTGAGGGTCTGTCCTCGCTCACATTTGAAAGATGACTGCATATTACAAATGTAGAGAGAAAGCTATGGGTGAACATTGCATACCAGATGGGTCAACATTCCTATTCTGGTTTCAGAAAAACTCTACTCTGGGAAATAACTTCAGAAACAATGTGGTTGTTGAACAGACTCCATCTACCTGTTAGAAACTTTGGGAAAAGGAATGTTGCTGGGATGCATGGCATTCAGATAAGATGTGTGTGAGAACAGGAGTGAAAGCTGTGCTGCAAATGCATACCAAATTGGATCTTAATTCCATGGATTGATTGAACTTTGTCTTCAAAACTGGAAGCATGTTAGAAACATGCAGTCAGGGCAGATGGCACAAAGTGTAAGAAGTTTAGCTCCACAGTTAACAAGGCAGTGAGGAGTTTCTGGTTGCATGGCAAGGCCTGGCAGAATGTCTCTGTAATCACCTCATTGCTGCCTCCACCCAGTGTATGGACACTTGATCACCTCTCTGATACTTCATGGAATTTTCATGAGGTTGCTGTTGTTATTCTTCTACAAATGTGACATGATGTCTGTAGCTGGTATAAACCCTGAAACTGATTTTATCAATCAAGTGATGGTAAAAAGGTCTTGACACACAGCTAAAAGCATACAGTGGTGCAATTGAGCCTATATTGTTCCCACACCTCTTAGTATGTACTCACCTTTGTTCTGGAATTTACCCTAGGATATGTACTGTTCTCCTTAAGAAATGGCTTGATAATATCTTAGAAACAGATAGCAATTCTAGAGGTACAAATATTTTATATATTGCTAAGCTTCAAACTGCTATATTGCCTGAAATGATGCATTTTGGCTTCCCACCACGTAAAGCATCTAAGTAAGGAGAGACAATCTAAGTAAGGAGAGACAAATGTTGGGGAGTCTGTAGTGGAAGAATGGTTTGAAATATATACCCTTGAGGATTTGGGCGCGCGCGTCAGGCGTCGCTGGGCAGATTTTGGGCCAGTAGACGCGGGCAAGCAAAGAGGCCGCGGTGCGGGTGAGCGAGGGGCAGTCTCGGACCTGGGGTCTGTGCCCACCAGCTGCAGGAATCCGGGCAGCTAGCCTGGCCCGCCCAAGGCGCCCGCGCCCAAGGCGCACAAGCTCACCCAGCAGGCTCCGCACTCTGCGAGGCGGGCCTGTTAAGTTTCTCAAGAAAGAAAGTTGCTCGGCCGGAGAGGGCCTGTACACGGGTGCTGGCCCCTCAGCGGCCACAGGTCTGCTGCTCCCTCAGCGCCCTCGGCCCCTCGGCGCCCTCAGACCCCCCCCCCCCACCGACCCCTCGGCGCCCTCAGAGCCCCCGGCGCCCCGGCCCCTCGGCGGCGCTCCCGCCCTGGCGTCCTGCTCCTCCTCTGAGGCGCGCTCCTCCCTGTCCCCCGGCCAGGCCGGGCGGGCCACGCCCGGGTGCCCCTCCCAGCTCCGCCCCCGGCCCAGGCAGAGACCCTGGCTCCTCTCTTTCTCCTGCTCTCTGGCGCGCCGCTCTGGCCCGCAGTGACTGGGAAGTCCACGAACTCCCCGAGCCAGCGATCGACCGCAGACTCGGAGCCGCCAGACGGACCCTGCCGCCTTCGCCTGCTCCATGGCCACAGATGTATTCAATTCCAAAAACCTGGCCGTTCAGGCACAGAAGATCTTGGGTAAGATGGAGTCCAAGTCCATCGCCACCACCCTGATTGACCCGGGAGTACACCCAGAACAAGAAGGAGGCCGAGAAGGTCATCAAGCACCTCATCAAGACGGTCATCAAGCTGGCCATTCTCCACAGGAACAACCAGTTCAATTCCGATGAGCTGGCCCTGATGGAGAAGTTCAACAAGAAGGTCCACCAGCTGGCCATGACCGTGGTCAGCTTCCACCAGGTGGATTACACCTTCGACCGGAACGTGCTGTCCCGCTGCTGAACAAGTGCCGGGAGCTGCTACATCAGATCATCCAGCGCCATCTCACTGCCAAGTCGCACTTTTTGATTGTGACTTTCTGGCTGCATTGTATAATCCTTTTGGCAGTTTTAAGCCCCACTTGCAGAAACTGTGTGATGGTATCAACAAAATGTTGGATGAAGGGAACATTTGAGAGTGTGGGTGAAGTACGTGCATGTTCATGATTAACTTCGAGGTGGAACACTGCTGATTTATGAAGGAAAAGAGAAAAAAAATTTTTTAATGACGCCTGTTTCAGAAAGACATTGCCCCGTCCAGCTGTCACACACTGATAGTGCCTTTAAGAGGCTTGCATCATTTGATGGGAAGCTTATTGCCAAAAATTTTGGTTAGAAGTTTCTTAGTGAATAATAGATTGTGCGAAGGATAGATGGTGGGTAGTTGAAGTACAAGCTATACATCCAGGGAAAATGATATGGGATTCAAAATCTTCAGGAAATCTTGGTGGTGCATTGGATATTTCTAACATGTACAAAGTGGCGTGTTTGGATTCATTTTTATTCCTGTATGGTATTTCTTTCCAGAAACCAAGAACTTTCTCTCACAGTCATGGTTCTTCTTCGGAGAGTTGTGTGTTCAAGTTCCCCTATCCTTTGGTGAAAACTTGTGTCCCTGGCTTCCACGGAGTGAGTCTGAGGCCAACTGAACCTCGAGAGGAGCCAACACTGCTTGCATGGAGTCAGTGCTATGGAAATGAAGTGCCTTAGACTTGGCAGTCAGGCCCGGAGGAAGCGTGTGCCTCCAGAACCGAGTCCTGCTCATTTGGTACTACACAGTGATTCTGGAATTCTCAGCCATGCCATGACGTGTCTGGGCTTTGAAACGCTGACTTAGAGCTTAACTTTCATGTTATCTTGAGAATGTGCTGATGAAATCTTCACTTTGGGCATCTTAGTTTGAACATGTAAGAGACCAAGAAAAACAGTCTACATTGGTCAAGAAAGATTGGCATTAAGATTTTTTTTTTCAAATCTTCATTTTAGGAAAGAGGTGATCTCAAGGGTGATGGGGCGGAGGGATCCTCAGAACAAGAACATGCAGATGAATGCAGTTTAGTATCTAAGAAGGTTTCATAAAAAAATATGTCATTTTTTATTTAACCGATGAGGGTTTTTGTTATTATTTGCTGGTTTTGATGAGTAAACTATATTTTCATTCCAAAAAGTCTGTGTGGTGTTTGTGAATACTTTTGTGTGTGTGAATGATGACACAGGCAGTTGCTTATTTTGTAAAAGACAAGTGGACATCCGCTGGTCAGCCACGCTGTGCTAGGAAGTTGAAGGACCGGTCACCAGCAGTGGGTATTTGCATTGTCACTGCTTCTGCAACTTAGTTATACTCTCTTGCCTTGAATGTGCCCGCCTCCTGGAACTCATTTCAGTAACCGGTTTACTGGAAAAGCCTTACAACTGAAATTTCTGGAGGGTGAGACCTGCCTTAACACAAGGTGGCCTGGAAGAAGTAATCTCACTGCTTGCCGAAGACCAGCAGCAAAGGCAAACATTATCTTCCTGTTTGAAGCCAAGCCCTGGCACTAAGGGCACCATCCTTACGTCCCAGATCCTGCAGATGGTCACTAGTTGTTGGCATTAGTGACGGCAGACATGATCTCTTGCTTTGTAACCCACTCCATGGCTCATAGATGCAACTCAGCAGATGGAGTTCCTCGCGTGGCAATGCTGAACATGTGAGGGGTCCCCAGGTGTGGATTTGACCAGGTGTGGATTTGATTCCTTCGTTCTGGGGAGGACCGCACTCAGGTGTGGGGTGGGCGGAGCTATGCCTGGACAGTCAGTGGGTGCTCCTCATGCATCTTAGCCATGCGCAGGACTGACCAGTGAGAGAGAAGACCTGGGGAGGAATTGACATATGGGTCACAGAGTTGTGCCTACTGGATAGCATCCCACTAGATGTGGAAGTGGGAAGTGGCTGAGCAGCCCGGGATGTGTGTGTATACAAGGAAACACAGACAGATCACCGTCTCCTAGTTTGTAGATGTTAGGTCCTACAAATCTGCCTTTCAAATAAAAATAAGCAAATCCTTAAAAACAAATTCATTTTAATCCCATCTATACACTACTTTCTAATCACTGAAGGCATGAAAACAGTCACATCAAGCAAAAAGACACCCCCAGCATACACACACACACACACACACACACACACACACACACACACCTGTTCTGAAGCAACATCCAGACTGCAAAGACCAAGAGTTCAAACAACAAGGTGAAGTTCACATTACATTTGCTGGTAAGAGAACAACTGCTAAGTGGGAGACCCTGGAGGTGCTCCTAGCTCCTGGCCTTGGATCAGCTCAGCTCTGGCTGTTGTTGCCACTTGGGAAAGAGAACCAGTGGATGAAAGATTTTTCTTTCTGTCTCTCTCTCTCTGTAATCTGACTTTCCAACAAAAACAAATGTTTAAAACAACCACCACCAGTGACGTCACTGGGATTCTCCCCTAAAACACAAACACACACACACACACTCCATCGTATTCTTTGCTCTATATCTATCTATATCTATTTATTTATATATATATATGTATATATATTTATTTACTAGAAAGTTTGACAGAGAAGAAAACACTTTGATCCAAAGGGCTCGATTGGAATGGGAGAACAGTCGCTTGTATTTCTTCCCTGCTGTAGATGTGCACATCACAAAGATCCAGACTGGACAACACCAAGTGGCCCATCAGGCTCTGTGTTGGCCCTTCTTGCACTGACACCACACTACCCACCATCACTGGAGAATTACAGGAAAATTTAAAATAACAGCTTCTTTGTTTGTTTAATGGCATCTTGAGAATCTGATATGTGGGTAAAAACCTCTTTTTTTCTTCTAAGATTTTATTTATTTTTATTGCAAAGTCAGATATATAAAGAGGAGGAAAGACAGAGGAAGATCTTCCAACCAATGATTCACTCCCCAAGTGACCACAATGTCCGGTGCTGTGCCGATCCGGAACCAGGAAACAGGAACTTCCTCCAGGTCTCCCAAATGCATGCAGGGTCTCAAAGCGTTGGACCATCCTTGACTGCCCCCCCAAGCCTCTGCCAAGCACAACGCCAGCACCACATGCTGCCCCTCAACCTTGCAGCAAAACTCTGAGTAAAACAAGGCTGTTTGTCCTACCTGCTGGAGTCTGTGCTGGTCTGGTGTGAGCAACAGGAAAGCTGCCCCAGACCCTTAGGAGGAGCTTCACTGAGGACTGAGCTGGGGGCTCGAGACGCTGTGTCTGAACTCATAATCTGGACCAAATAAACAAAAAAAAATTGTATTAAATTGGGGGAAAAAAGGGAAAAAAGAAGGAAGGCAGGAAGGAAAAACAGAAAGAGAAAGAGACTGAGAGAGAAGAGAAGAGAAGAGAAGAGAAGAGAAGAGAAGAGAAGAGAAGAGAAGAGAAGAGAAGAGAAGAGAAAGAAAGAACAGAATAGAAAAGGAGCAAACAGAAAGAAAGAAAGAAATATAAAGAAAAGCATAGCAAGGAAAAAAGAACGAAAAAGGAAATCCTGCCCAACATGAAGGTCGAACTGTCCCTGGGCACTCCCCCCTCCTCACTGCACAATGGGTTCCACTGTGAGTCAAGGTCAGTGCTGCAGAGTGAGGACCCCAAGGTCCCCCTCCTGGCCCCCGCCCGCCCCGCGGCCTCAGGAGATGCTCTCACACACTCACCCTTCCCAGCTTCTCACCAGTCGGGTGTCCTGCACAGGCTCCTGCGGGGAGGGAGCTCACAGGGCAGCACTGGCTCAGCCACCTGCGCCTCTCCACCAGCACAACCAGCAACGCAGCTATAGAGGCACCCACCACCTGCTGTCTGCTGCCACAGGGCTTCCTGGGTGCACCTGATTGGACCGCTCCCACACACCATGACTACCGTGACATCACAATGCGCAGGCAATCAGAATCACAAAGGACAGAGGGCAGTCAGGTAGGATTCTGTTACATTGTTCCTAGGTAACAGGGGAACTCATGTTCTCTGTCTTCTAGATTTTATATTAGCATGCAAGATGTTTATATGCATGGTAATGTGTTCTTGATGAGGAAGACTGTGAAACAAAATTCTATGCATAATATAGTTGATTATAGTCCTTAACTTGTTGCATTTTCTAAATATTTATCATTGATAGATGAAATTGAAATCTGATCCTCTGATAAATAAACTTTTACGATATACATGTAATTGCAACATTTCTCTTTAAATGTTCTTTATGGCAGCAACCTGAGGACCCAAGCTACCCACAAGCTGCTATGCCAGGGCCAGCTGGAAAAACTGGTGCTCTCTAAGCCCACTGTATGCATGCCATCTGCTTCATTGTCAAGTCGTCCTGACTGGTGTCCCTGCTTCCACAGGACTATAGTCGCTGCCTTTATGGCCAGACCCAATTGTGCTCTGGAGAGAGTACACCTCTAACCAACGCCCTCCACTGCCCCACTTGCTCATCCAGGCCAGGCTTGGTGAGCAGGTGCAAGCGTGCCTCTAGCCCATGAGCACTGCCATTCTGTCCACCATCTGCTGCTGAGAGCCAGTCAGGCTTAGCAGGTGGTCCCACTCCCTCAGCAGGCAGTGCACCTGCTAGCCATTCCAGGGCTCAGCCTGTTCTGCAGGCCCCAGCCCGCATACCTGAGTCCCCTTCACCAAACCTGAACTCCCAGTGGCTTCTCCCACACCCCTGGCCTGCCTGCAAGCTGCTCCAGGGCCAGGCTGGCTGGGCAGCTCCAACACTCACTTCTAGCCTGCTCGCCCCCACAGACTTCCTGCTCCAGGACAAGGCATGCTAGAGTTGCAGGGAATTCAAAGCAAAACACTGCAGCAACCTGTTTCTTGTGTCTCACATAAGAGTTTTCAGCAGATAACTCCATTTGCAAGCAGGATTTATTCATAAGAGGAAGAAATGGCTTTCTGTCCTAAGTGGCAGGAGGGGGCTCCAAGAAGAGAAAAGTACCAAAAAAATGTTGGAAAATGAATACTTTTTTAACCACCAAACTGGGGATGGGGGAATTTCATCAAGAGTCAGCCCAAGGCAGAGAGAAATTAATTCCAGAAAAGATAGTTGAGGCTTGTAACTTCCTTCTCCCAATAATGTGAGTGTAAGGCAACTAGTTCATGGTCATGGGCTTGCAAGCCCATATCCCAACCCAACATTTAGGCATTCCTCTTCTGCAACTACCTGTGTCATGCACCATATCATCACCTGGAACCCTGAGAGGTGAATGCAAACGCTGGTGCTGAGCCAAACTAGGGCAGATGTCAGGAACCCTTCTGGGTCTCCCACATGCTGGGTGCAGGGTCCCAAGACTTTGGACCATCCTCAACTGCTTTCCTCCCAGACCACAATCAGAAGAGATGGAAGGAAAGCAGTGGACCAGGTTTAGAACCAGTTTGTCCATATTTGATCCTGGCGGCGTTCAAGGCGAGGATGTTAGGTGCAAGGCCACTGTGCGGTCCCTAATTTATATATTTCAAGAGTTCCAGGAGTGGTGAGGCCTGGCAGTAATGGAATGTGGAACGGGAACCTCGGGAAGGTGATGTCCTGCTTTGTAAGTGTGGACATGTATGTTCTCTTGGAATAACTTATATTGCTTGGGAGGCCTGGAACCTAGCTCTTCAGTTAATGGGCGACTTCAGGTAATGCCCTTTGGTTCCTCTTGTTGTTTCCATTCACACTGGATTTTCACATGAGCTTGTGATTTGCTATTTTCAAGTGGGCCACGTAATTACCAACCTTGCTAATAAAACTCCATAAAACACTCTAGATTGTCTGGTGTGGTCTTACTTTCCACCCACAACACCATCCTAAAGGTGAAAGCTCAAGTGCAATTCCTTTGACAATAACCCAGAGCTGGGATTTGGGGGAGCTAGGGTGAGCCCTGTCTCACTGCTTTTGTTTGGCAACAGCTCTAAGAGATGGGAATTGATATGCTGATTCTGTCCTTTTGTTCCCTCCCCAGAGGGAGAATGTGCTCCAGGAAGGATAAGGAAATAGGGAAAACCCAGTTCTTACACTCTGAAGGAGAATTTTACCAGGCACCAGGAGATCCTGACTGCCTACTGTGAAGTCTGCCTCCTCACATACTCCTCCAGTGCTTTCATGCACACAGCAGCCCTCTGCTTGTTCCAGGGCAGGCAGCCTAGGACAGCCTCCCCTTTCATTAAGCATGCCTGCCCTGCTGCCATGCTTGTTGCTTAAAGGTCACACCACCTCTGGCAGTGCCCACCATATCCCCAGCCTGCCTGCTGGTGGCTATAGGGCCAGGCCTCCTTAAAATACCCTGGACTTCTTTGGTGTGATCTCACTTGCACCCCACAAACATTGCTAGTGCTTCAGGACAGGAACATAGCTTTGCTAGTCTCTTAAATGATTTACTTCACTCATTTACAACAAATAAGTGAATTAATAATAAAAAGGTATGTTCACTCTGCCAGGCAATAAGACATTGGAAAATCCCAGGGATGAGTTTTGAGTGTAACATATGGGAAATCGATATAAAGGACAGCACCTCCAAACACAACAGAGAAGCAGGGACTGTGATAAAGGACAGTGGACAGAACTGGCCATCAGTGATTCCTGCAGCTGCTCATATCTAACATTTCCCCCTCATATATGTGCCAAATTCTGGGTGCTGTTATGTGAACTATCTCATTTTTAATACTCACAATAACTGGAGAAGGTCAAAACTACTTATTTTACATCAAAGAAATACAAGTTGGAGCATACTTTTTTTTTTTCCTATAAGAGACCAATAAAGATGTCTACATCCCATTTTGGAGTGTTTATGATTGGTTGAATGCTCTGAATCTAGCTGGTTGCTATCACGCACTCTGGGGAGACAGACCCAGTGTTCAGAAAGTTAGCTGCTGGGCCACACACCCAGATTGAGTTCCTGGCTTTCAGCTCTGGCCAGCTCTGGCATGCCAGTCATTTGAACAGTGAACCAGCAGGTGGAAGAACTCTGTTGTATTCTCTCTGTCCTCCTCTCATATAAAAATGCAACAAACTGAGATTTAAGCAAGATGAGTAGCAGAGTGCCTGCCGGGCTCCCTGGCATGTCAGTGGCCTTCGTTCCTGATTGGCTGCGGGGCAGTGCTGAAATCAATCAGGAGACCACCCAGCCGCTCCTAGAGGAGAATGATCAGCTCATCCACTGCATCGTGGAGGACCAGAACAAGGGCCAAGCCCACGAGTGTGTCCAGTAGCAGCATGTGTTACATAGAAATCTCATTTATCCAGCTACCATTACAGATGCAGCCCAGCCAGTACTTTAAAAGCCGAATATCCTTCCAGTTGGCTACCGTGAAATGAAACGGATATAATCCCTCTCCTGCAAAATGGACAAAAAATCTTTACCATTTCAATACTCAGAATGTGATTGAAATCCCTACTGTAAAAATATGAAGAAGGTTAATAACTTAATTATGCTTTCAATGTAAACACTGATTTTCATAATCAAACAGAACCCTCAAGAGATTGGCTCAGATGTCATCTTTCCTGAAACAAAAGTATGTTTGGATAACAGACACGATGGGCATCTTCAAGGCCACATTTTTGTTGCACTTTAAGAAGTTTCAGTTGGGGGGCCCGGCGGCGTGGCCTAGTGTCTAAAGTCCTCATCTTGAACGTGCCGGGATCCCATATGGGTGCTGGTTCCATTCCCGGCAGCTCCACTTCCCATTCAGCTTCCTGCTTGTGGCCTGGGAAAGCAGTCAAGGACGGCCCAAAGGCTTGGGACTCTGCACCCCTGTGGAATACCTGGAAGAAGTTCCTGGCTCCTGACTTTGGATCGGCATAGCAACAGCTGTTGGGCTCACTTGGGGAGTGAATCATTGAACGGAAGATCTTCCTCTCTATCTCTCCTCCACTCTGTATATCTGACTTTGTAATAAAAATAAATAAATCTTTAATGGGATCCTGGCGTAATCGAGCTGAGTACCCTAGGTGCTAGGCCACTACTGCTCTGCATGAGCCAGGAAT